>NC_133327.1:319862066-320133859 GCF_042186555.1 Aquarana catesbeiana | reverse complement strand
TATTCTACTATGAGTGGAGGAGCTAGGCCTATCTCAGACCCAAGTCTCTGAATTCCATTTTAATTGCTACACTTCTGGATAAATCTAATTGTTGACATTAGGTTAGGCAATATTAGAAGTAATAATATCTCCATTTACCCTACAGCAGTACCATTCTCTTGGGATGCAAAGTGTTAATTCAGAAGCTGCTCTGCATTCATTTCCTCTGTAGGGGACCAGACAATCATATCTGCTCTCTCCTTTGCGGGGTGACCGGGCCCCTCACCAACCCTTTTTAGTTCTCTCTTACATTGCTGACTTCATCATGTCAACGTAAAGTTTTGTTTGTTTTTTTGTGGTGAAGCAAAAAAAAAAAAAAAAAAAAAAAAAAAAAAATGTACCATTGGTCCTCTCCTGAAGAGGTGCAAGGAATACTCAGGTCCACCTGGTCAAAAGGCCCAGTGACCTCCCCTCCTGATTAGCTGAAGCTGACCACCAAGATCTAGATGAGAGGCTCTCCCCAAGAGAGACCCACCAAGGCAGGGGAAGGAAGGAACCCAATGGCCACACATCCATTAGACTTCAGGGTAGGCCCTGAGACCTACACTCCTCCATCCTGATAGAAAATGCAACACATAAATAAGTGAAGGGTGTCACACATGGAGGGAAAAAGAGGGTAGTGCTTTTGTAATCCGCATGCTTGTCTTCACAAAGCCCCGGCCTACCCACTACCGACCTCCTCTGCCTCACTACATCGGCACACAGCTACACCTTCTCCACTGTACAGTGTCACGGCCCTGTATATTACCCAGCAGTTTAGGGCACTAGCAGGTATAAGCATGACAAGGGTCTGTGATACTTGATGCACACATTTGCCTGACTCACCCTACATAAGCTCAGCCCCCTATTCTTTTCCCCACTGAACAACTAACAGCAGCTGTAAAATACCATTGAGCAGAAAATGGCTACTTGCCTGTGGATCCAACCACTGTGCTTTACATAGACTAGCAGCTGCTAAATGGTGCCCTGCAGCTAGTAGTTTCTGTGGAGTGGAGAACACTACTGTGTACACTGAAGTAGGCAACAGTACAGTGACACTGCCCACAGACCCACCCAGTCAGGAAACTAACATCCCAAAGCATGCTGGGATATGTAGTTTCCTAGCGCCCAGGGAAGAGAAGGGGAAATAACACACTGCACCATGGTCTGCCCATCCATATACAACAGGGAGATTTCTATTAAATCACAGGTGCTCATATGTCTGGATTGTCAAAGTTATTCTGGAGTAGCGCTTTAACGGTTTTCCAGACTAGAGCAGCTCTCCTTTCATCTATATACAAAATAAATAAAAGGGATAGTAAACAAACTGTTTAACGTGGTTCTAAAGGCTCAAGGTGTTTTACATTCTATGCATATGGGTAAAAAAGAGCTTCTGTGTTCAGCTTAATACTTACCTGAGCCCATACAGGATCCAGCAATGCGCACGAGAGCCTCAGTTCTCCAGGGACTCCCCTCCTTATTGGCTTGAGCCAATGATGAGAGAGAGAGGGGCCGGGCCAAGCCACAGCTCTGTGTGTGAATGGACACAAAGAGCAGCGGCTCAGGAGTGAGTGAGTATGCTTGAGTGTTCCCGTCTGCAGTGTCGGCACTTGGTAGGGGCCAGGAGCACCACGGTGGAACCCGAAAAGAGGACCTGGGCTGCTCTGTGCAAAACCTCTGCAACAGAGCAGCTAAATATGACTTTTTTTGCTTTTAATATCACTTTAAATTTACATTGTCCCTGCAATTTTTGTATGTGGATAACACTAATTATAAATAAAATTTTTTTTTTCTTTTTTCTATTAAAATAAATGTAAACACAACAACACACACACACACACAAACACACGCACTCAAGTACTTTTTTTTACCTTTTTCCTAATTGATATACAGCTGTCACATGACCCAGATCTTTCCCAGCCTGTCTGCAGGGAAACATAAGCAGAAGGAGCTTCTATTCCTCTGCTATTGGTTACATGTTCAATATAAAAAAAAAAAAAAAAAAAAAAAAAAAAAAAAAAAAAGCCTTTGGAATTACTATCAAACTGTTATAAATCGTTATACAAGTATATATTTGAAATCAAATCTTAATTATTTTGTGGAAATAGCGTGGAAGGAGTTCTGCCAGTCACAGGCTGTGTCACGCTCCTCCAGCCAGTATTTGAATAAACGGGAGGCAAAGCCTCCATTGATCTACATTTAATATCCCACCACCATTGTCCTTAGCTGGTTAGTGGGCATGGAGAAGAGAGGGAGGGAGCGGGCTGTCATTTAGCACTGTGTATACACCCACGAGTGACTCTATAGTCACATGGGCTACTCAGATGTGATAGGGAGGAAATACTCAGCATAGAAACTCACTGAAAACTGAGCATGTGCAAAATTGCCATCATAGCTGCAAAATCCCTAGCTGAATTGGGGACATGAACAGAAGGTGGAGATAGAGAACAGCAGGATCAACCTGTTTTTTTTGCAGAAAACGAATCTCATATTGACTCGAATCTTCATATTGAGTAGGTATGAAGTGTGTGTAATACACCATTCAGAGTTTATGATGTGGGTTTAGTGACACTCCAACCAATACCTGTCCAGCCCATTGTACAATGACGGCTGAGAGGGACTGCTCTTCTGAGAGAACGTCATATGACGTTGTCACACTCTTGCTATTGGTGGTGAGCTATGTCCCTCGGACACAGCGCATAAAAAATGGTCAGACTTTGTTTTTGTTTGTTTTTTTTACCAAAAAATAAAAAAAACCCACTGGTGATTAAATATCACTAAAAGAAAGCGCTATATGTCGCAAAAAATAAAACTTTCATATGGGTGTTGAATGACGGCACAATTGTCATTCATATGTGCAACAGCACCGAAAGCTGAAAAATGGCCTGTGCAGAAAAGGGGTAAACATGCCTGGTATTGAGGTGGTTCAAGTGGACCTTCAGTCATTTTTTTCATCTTTCCATCTATTAAATCTTCTGGCCTTGTTGTTTTTTTTTTTAAATCTTTATTTAGGGAAAGCAGATTATACATCAATGCAGTGAGTCAAACATACTCGTCAGTTTACATCTGTACTTAGGCTATTACATTAGCTTGTCAGATAAGTCATTGTACAGTGTTCGGGTATCAATTAAGGTTACATTTCGACTATAACAATATAACTGCGCTCAAAAATTCAGCAGTAACTATATGTGCCATTTGACCGGGGCCGCACAGAGTACTCCCTAGTCCAGAGGACCTGTAAAACCATTCCGTCAGAGTGGGCTTGTCCCTCTATGTACGGTCACTATGCTCGTGTCTATGGTGTGCTGATCCAAACGTCATACTTTTTATGAAAAATGGTTATTTATCCTGAATTTTCAGGAGTGGAACCAGTATAATACTGCAATCCGGGGGAATTTTGTCATTTTAAGGAAAAGAGAGAAAGGGTGACACCATTGGTGTCAATGGGGGGAAAGCTATGAAAGGAAGTATAGGCAGAAATATAGGAGTGGAGAGGAGGGGAGAAGAGGAGGCTCCGGCAAGGCCGACGGTCCAGGGCCCCAATCCGCCCCCGAGTAGGGTAATTAATTGTAGGTCTTGTATTCGTCCGAAAAACGGAACAGGTCCCAGTGCATCCAGCGAGTATTATGCTCCTCCTCTCTTTCCCCTAGGGCAGCTGTAAGTTGTTCCATTTGCTGAATATCGCAGACCCTAGCAAACCACTGCGCCACAGTTGGTGGGGATCGCTGCTTCCATACACTGGGTATACACGCCCTGGCCGCATTCAGAAGGTGCTTCAGTAGCGATTTACGGTATCGCTTACTAGATACGGGGGTTAGGTTTAAGAATATTGCTGCCGGGTTATCCTGAAGCGATACATCCGTAAGCTTGTAAATGATCTCCAGGACTTGTCTCCAGAAGGGAGTCAGGACTGGACACTCCCAGAAAATATGGAGCAGTGTGCCAGTCTGTGTGTTACATCTCCAACATAGAGGACTGTGATCTGGGAATATGGACGCTAAGACAGATGGAGTCCTGTACCAACGTGTTAATATTTTGTATGTAATTTCTTGGTATTTGCTGCATAAGGAGGACTTATGAGCAAAAAAGAGTATTCGATTCTTTTGGTCTTCTGTGAATGTCATATTAAGGTCTCTTTCCCACTTCTTCAGGTAGGAAGGGTCATTTTGAGATGTGTGGGTAAGTAATATGTTGTATGAATAAGAAAGGGATTTCCGTATTGGTCCATTACCTAGGCACAAGTCATCGAAAGATGAAGGTTGTCCACGAAAACCACCGACCTCCGAGAGGGATCTGAGGAAGTGGGAGAGTTGCGCGATCCTCCATCTACCCAAGATGGAGGTATTAAAACTGGGATAAATGTCTGAGGGGTCTCTCCAATCAGAGGGACCTAGGAAAGAGGAGGCTCTGACTATGTTCTGGTCCGGGTGTAGTCGAAAGGATCTATCGGAGATTCCGGGTAAGAAGTCCGGATGACCTATTATAGGCGTTAGTGGGGAGGGAAAACTAGGCGTTTCCGCTAGTCTAGAGTATCTATGCATTTCCTTTAGAGTGGGTTCAATCAGTGGGTGGGATAAAGACAGTCCAGGGAGACTGGTCCCACTCCATGGAAGGCCCGAAAGGGGAAACTGCACTGCTTCCTGTTCCAAGCAAACCCATAGCTTATGGTGTGAGTGTCTGCACCAGTCTACTACACTGTTCATGTGTACTGCTGTGTTATAAAGGGCTGGGTCCGGAAGACCGACCCCTCCTCTAAGCTTTGACCGCTGTATTAGAGTTCTCTTGAGTCGCGAGGACTTGCCCTGCCAAACGTAATTGATGAAGATCGAGCGTAGTTTGCGGAAAAAGTTTTGAGGAATCCTAACCGGTAAAGCTTGTAAGAGATAAAGCAGCCGCGGCATAATATTCATCTTTAAGACGTTACATCTACCAAACCAGGAAACTGCCAGGGTCCTCCATCTGTCAAGATCTGAGGAGAAAATATTCAGGAGGGGCTGAAAGTTAAGCTGGTAAATGAGATGTAAATCAGAAGGTATTCTTGTACCTAAATATTGGATAGCCTGAGGGGACCACCGGAAAGGAAAATTCCCGCTAAGTCGAGTCAGAGCGGTAGGGGAGAGGGAAACATTAAGCGCTTCCGATTTTTGCAGATTAATTTTAAAATTGGACAGTTCCCCGTACTGACGTATTGCTGATAAGAGTACAGGGAGGGAGGTGTGTGGCTCTGAGATGTAGAACAGCAGATCGTCTGCGTAGGCCGCTATTTTATGGTGATATGTGTTCGTTTCTAGTCCTCTGATGTCTGGGTTGAGTCTGATATGTTGTAAGAGGGGTTCTAAAGAGATAATAAAGAGGAGCGGGGAGAGTGGGCATCCTTGTCTTGTGCCGTTACTTATTTTAAAAGGGTTGGAAGTCACTCCGTTTACTCTAACTGTTGCTGTGGGGGAAGAGTAGATGGCAGAGATCCAAGACAAGACGCAGGGCGGCATTCCAAGGCGTCGCAGGGTGGCCAGAAGAAAAGACCAGTCCACCCTGTCAAACGCCTTTTCGGCGTCCGTGGACAACAGGATGAACGGGGTATTAAGACGTTTGACTCTCGCCACTACATCTATCGTTCTTGTGGTGTTATCTCGCGCTTCTCTGTTCCGGATAAAACCGACCTGGTCCAGGGGGATTATGCGTTGGAGGACATGTCCCAGTCGCTCGGCCAAGATCTTCGTGAACAGCTTTAGGTCACAATTAAGTAAGGAGATCGGCCTGTAACTTGCGCAAAGGAGCGGATCCTTCTCTGGTTTAGGAATGACCGATATGCTGGCTAGTAGAAGGTCTGGAGGCATGGCATGGTTATCTAGTATAGCGTTGAAGGCCGTAACAAAATGAAATGCTAACTGAGCTTGGAAAGTTTTATAGTAGTAGTTTGTAAAGCCATCAGGGCCAGGCGCCTTCCCTCTTGGCGAATCTTTTAAGGCGCTCGTGAGTTCGTCTACTGTTATCGGCTGTGAAAGCATTACTACTTCATCCTCATTAAGAGTAGGCAGGTTTGCCGCCGCAAGGTAAGTCTCTATGGCCTCCGAGCTGTCCTGGGGCCTGGACTGTAAATTATAAAGGGCTTCATAGAAGGCACGGAAAGATTCTGCCATGTCCTTGGAATCATGAATTTTGGATCCCGTGGGGGTAGATAAAGCGGGTATGTAGGCTTTGTTACGTTGGGTACGTATGGCGTTCGCCAAAGTCCTACTACATTTGTCACCATATTCATAGAAGGTTCTGCGTGTTTTCAATAGTATGTTTTTAGATTGAAAAAGGGAATATTCCCTGATTTGTTCTCTAATATTAGTTACTTCTGCTTCTAGGGCTTTATCTGGGTGGTTTTTATGGCGTTTTTCACAGTCATGGAGTTTAGCCATTAGTTCTGATAGTGCTTTCGCCCTTGCCACCTTAAGTCTGTGGCCATGTTTGATGAGTATACCTCTTATGTAGCACTTGTGTGTGGACCAGATAGTGAGAGGGTTAGGGACAGAGTTCTTGTTTGTCTCGAAGAAGAGCTTCAATTCTCTTATAACATCGGTTTTAACCTCTGGGTCTTGAATAAGGGACTCGTTTAGTCGCCACGTTGCGGGCCTAGGTGACGATTGCTGTAGGGTTAATGTTATAGATATCGGGGCATGGTCTGAAAGTGCTATGTGTCCGATATGAGCCTTAGATACCAGTGGGATCGTGGCGTGAGGAACCAGGAAGAGATCTATCCTAGAATATGAGCCATGAACTGTCGAAAAAAAGGTGTAGTCCCTCTCTTGTGGGTGGAGGATACGCCAGATGTCAACCAATCGGTGGGAGTGCAGTAAATCCTTGATCTGGTTTCGTGATTTCTGGGACAAGGCAGAGGAACCCGTCGACGAGTCTTTACGGGGATCCATGGTGAGATTGAGATCTCCCCCAAGCACCAGCGTTCCTTCTGCGAATGAGGCCAGGGCGGATAAGCACGTCTCGAGCACTGGAAGCTGATCTACATTAGGCAGGTAGAGGTTAGCAAAGGTGAACATTTGCGACTGAAGTGTACCTTTAACAAAGAGGTATCTACCTTCACGATCAGTATGGAGATCCAACAGCTGCCAGGGTAGGGTTTTGGCTAGGAGGATACTCGTGCCCTTTGATTTTGTGGAGGGCGAAACACTGTGATACACAGTTGGGAAGTGCTTGCTGTGGAGCTTTGGAATCTTATCGGCCCGGAAGTGGGTCTCTTGCAGAAATGCTACTTGAGGTCTTTGCCTCCAGAGCTCAGCGAGACAACTGGAGCGTTTTTCTGGAGCATTTAGACCCCTCACGTTCCAGGACACAAGTTTTAAAGACATGTCGAGCGGAGTGAGGCCGGACCGCCGGACCCCGCCGGGAACCAGGTCTATAGGTAGTAAGTGGGGGGGGGGGATAGAGGGGAGAGGGAGAGGTATACAATGAAAGGGGCAGGTAAGAGGAGGGTACTAGAGTAAGAAACAAGGAAGGGAAGAAGGGAGGGAGAGAAAGAGCGAGAAAAAGAAAAACTAAGTCTCCAAAAGGAGGATTACTGCCTAATTAGGCAGCTAGGGCCTAGTGGGGGAAGAGGTAAGGCACTTCAGAGGTCGAGCCCCCAGATCACGGGTCTCCCCCAGCCACCCCCCAATTAGGGCGGTCCAAAAAAGGAGCCGCATAATTATGGTATACTTCTCAATATAGAAATAACCCCAGAGGGGAACATAAAATAACCACATTTAAACATTTAACCAAAGTAGGAGTGTTAGTAAATTTAAAGCAGTCCCCAACAACACTAAGATATTGTCTTTACTCTTCCCGACTGAAGAGCCCATTCGCTCCCCCGGGGATCGAGCCCTGAGAGAGCAAGCTGATGGCCCAGCCTCTTACTACATTATAACAAAAACAAAAGAAAAAAAAAAAAAAAAAAAAAAGGGGGGGGGGGGGGGGGAGTGGTAAGGGGGGAGGGAGGAGGCGGGAGGGGAGGGGGGGGAAGGGGGGTGGGTGGGAGTAAGGGGAGGGAGGAGGCGGGAGGGGAGGGGGGCAGAAGGGAAGGGGCCAATCACGACAAAATATCAACTCAAATTAGGCCTACATTCAAACCAAAACCCTTAGTATGACTGTATACACAAAAAAAAAAAAAAAAAAAAAAAAGGGTCAGAATACTGGGTCTCCCCGTGGGCCACAGACGCGAAACACCCGGCGGGCCGGCACTGTTTCAGACACAGAGGGACACAAAGTAGTCTTCAATCTGAAGACCTTCCTCCATACCGTATCTCCCACCAGTTTCCGCCCCCGGACCCACAGGGAGACCACATAAGGCATGACACCGTGACCAAGGTGTAGCAATCATCTACCCCCTGTAGAATGTACCCCCACAGGAGGCAGAGACCCGACCGTGAGGGGGACTTTGACTGTCTGTTTTCCTGGTCACCGATCTCCAGTCCATATCCATGAGTTTCAAATGGTCTGATCTCCTCTAATGCGCACCATCATAGTGCCTTCGATGGGCCCCCACCCTCCCCCAAGGACGTCCAATCCAGGAGCCAGCACAGTTCAGGGTGTTTCTATGGGACCACCGACCCCTGAAAACCCATGGGAGATAGTCTAAAGGGATTGAGGCTTATCTTCCGTGAGATCTAAAAAGGCCAATAAGTCAGTGGGAGATGGGTTAACGTGATCCAGATAGTGAGTGGTGGAACTTACTTGTAAAAGGGGAAGACAAAACTTGGACACTCCTTCAGTTCAAGTAACATGCCACTCAGGGGGCTCAAAGTTCGTTATCCTGAGGCGCTTGTGGTCTTCTGCGTTGAGATCGGCGATTGCGTCAAGATCTTTGAGGCCTACCAGTAGGAATCGCTGGTGCGTTATTGTGACCCGCCGGTAGAACAAACGCTAACCAGTTGGGTAGCGACATCGATGGCAGCCCGAGAGAGCTGAGAAAAGCAGGGACATCCGCGGGGTGTCGAAGAATGTATGTACGGCCTCCCTTCCGTGCAATCAAGTGGAAGGGGTGACCCCACTTGTAGGTGATTCCTTGATCTCCAAATTTCTCCAGTAAGGGTTTCAAGCAGCGGCGCATCTGGAGTGTTCTCCGAGACACATCCGGCAGGAGAGTAATCTGTGCTCCGTCAAAGTCAATATTCCCTCTACGCCAAGCCCGTTGAAGGATGTCTTCTTTAACAGAATAATTGTGTAGACAACAAAGGATATCTCTGGGCCTGTCCTCTGTGGGGTCTCTGGGGCCAAGGGTTCTGTGAACTCTGTCGATGGCAACGGGCGTTTCTGTGGGGCGTTCTAGAAAGTCATTGAATATTGCTGTTACAGTCATCTTTAGATCTGCCTGTTGGGTAGCTTCTGGCAGACCGCGAATCCTGATATTGCGCCTTCGATTGCGATTTTCCAGATCGTCTATTAATAGGTGTAACTGTGAAATTTGGTCTGTTACCTCTTCATAAGTGGCCTGTACGGCAGAGACCCCTTGGCGGAGGGCTGAAGTATCTGTCTCTAGAGAGGAGACTCGTGCGGTCACCTCTGCCATTTCTTGTTTAATTCCCACAATTTCCCCACGGAGAGCCGTCTCCATCCTGACTGCCACAGAGTCTAATGCCGCGTACACACGGTCGGACTTTACGGCGGACTTTGCCCGGCGGATTTTTCAACGTACTTTCCGACGGACTTTGTGAATGAACGGACTTGCCTACACACAATCCACCAAAGTCCGTCGAATTCGTACGTGATGACGTACGACCGGACTAAAACAAGGAAGTTCATAGCCAGTAGCCAATAGCTGCCCTAGCGTGCCTTTTTGTCCGTCGAACTAGCATACAGACGAGCGGACTTTTCGACCGGACTCGATTTCAACGGATAAATTTTAAACAAGTTTAAAATCTAAGTCCGTCCAACTTTTGAGAAAACAAAGTCCGCTGGAGCCCACACACATCGAATTGTCCGACGAAATCCAGTCCGCCGGGCAAAGTCCGCCGTAAAGTCCGCTCGTGTGTACGCGGCATAAGTCTTCTCTGGTGGGAAGTTTTTGCAAAAGCGCCCAGATGGCTCGGTCATTACTGGGCATAGACATCTGTTCCTGTGAGGGCATAGGGGCAGCATCCAGTTGTGTCTGTGGATGCTGTGAGAGAGGCAGGGGTGCATCTAGTGCAGTACTCCGGAGCTGAGAGGGCAGTGTGCTTTGAGGGGTCCAGTGAATGGAGCTGCCAGGTTCTCCTCCCAGGCTGCTCAGGGAGGTGAGAGACAGAGAGCGGGGAGAGCAGGGGGAGAGATCGCTAGGGGGGGAGAACGGCGGCAGGTCGTTACCTCCGTGTTGCTTCTCTTCTCCTCCCGCAGGCGCGCCGCTCCCCTCCCTCGTGTCCGAGGCCGGCGCCATCTTGGCTGGGTTCGGGGTGGACGCCGCTTGTTGTTTAGGAACGAGAAACCGTTCCATTCCTCCTCCGGAGTGTGCCGTTCCGCTGTGTAGCCTCCCTGTTAGTGTCTGCAGGGATTGAGAAGCAGGGATAGACGATATGTCTGTTCTGGTGGCCTGATAGGGAGCCGAGGTCCGGGAGCCCTAAGGAGATGCGGCTTCACTCCTTCATGCCGAGACCACGCCCCCCTGGCCTTGTTGTTTTAACTTTGGATAGTAAAACATTTTTTTTTCTGCCAGTAAATACCTTATACAGCCCACTTCCTGTTTCTTGTCTGGAAAAAAGCCTAGGATTATGACATCATACACAGCGCTCTCACTCTCATGAGAGTTTGCCAGGAAGAGGGGGGGATAAGACATGAGAGGGCCAATGAGAGCTGCAGAGCTCGAGGAGTGAGTCTGTGTAAATCCAGGAAGTGAACAGGCACCAGCTTCAGCTGCCCACAGCTAAAATGGTTGCGGCCAGACTCAGTGGAGGGAGATTTCTGCAGCATTTTTGGCAAGTACAGAATCACAGTATATGTAAAATATGCAAAGTGGTTGGAGAGAAGCTTCAGAATGGCAAAGAGTTTTTTATTACAAATTTATGTGAGTAGACTGCAGTTCTTCTTTAAGGACCTCCATCCTTAAAATACCACCAGCACTAAAAAAAACAACTCTATAGTAAAAGAATATTATAGTGGCAGACTTCCATTTTAAATTCTTTTGTACACTGCCACTGGTCTGTCTTGGCCATGCACTGCTTCCCATACTACCATTTTTTTTTTTTAAATCATCATCATCAGGGCTGGCTTATTCTTTCTTTTTTTCCCTGTACCAGATCTTGTGTATGCACAGTACACGATCTGGTGTTTATAATTAGAAGGCATAAAAAGATCTATGAAGAAAATTAACAAAATCTCGTGTTCCTCCTTTCATGTGGCAATAAACATCATTTGTGGAGGAAAAAAAAAAAAAAAAAAAAAAAAAAAAAAAAGAAGAAGAAGGAAGAAAAAAGGAGGAGGGTTTTCCCAAAATCTCATGAGATTTCGAAATTTACAAATGAGATTTCCCTGGAAGGGAGCCATGTGTGAATGGGGCCTTTATAAGCTGCAAAGATTATAATATATATATATATATATATATATATATATATATATATATATATATATATATATATATATATATATATATATATATATATATATATATATATATTTTTTTTTTTTTGCAGGTAAAGAAAAAGAAAACGTGCATTATTTTTTGTTGCAGGAGCCTGCAGATCTGTCAGTGTATAAGCTTGCTCTTACCTTGTACGAGGAAACGGGTACATTCTGACAGCAAGACTTGATGAACTACCACAGCACTCACAGCACCGTGGCAATTGAAAACTACAAACCGGCAACGCAAAGTCTGCCAGACCTTGTAGTTTTCCATTTACAGAGGACTGTGAATAAGCGACGCGGTTGGGTGGGCAGAGCCCGGCATCTTTTTTTTTTTTTTTTTTTTTTTTAAATTCTGGCAACAGACACAGGCAAGTTTACAGCTACAGTTGCAATGCTTGCCACTACAACCCATGTGCACATAGATCTAATGTTTATAAAGAAGTGGTGCATAAACCTCTGTGTAAATGTATACAATTTTCTTTCGATTCTACAACATTGTGAGGTTTATAGAAGTCTATGGCAATGCATAAAAACGCATATGTGAGGTTTTAACTAGCTGAAGACCAGGCATTTTCTGGCACTTTTTTGTTTACATGTGAAAAAAAAATTTCTGCTGGAAAATCAGTTAGAACCCCCAAACATTATATGTTTTAGAGAATAAATTGGTGGGTCTGGCAATTTTTATGCCATGCAGTATTTGCGCAGCATTTTTTTAAATGCAGTTTTTGGTGGTAAACTTTTTTTTTTCTGCATAAAAAAAAATTCAAGTTAGACTTACCGGTAACTTGTTTTCCTTGAGTCTTTCAGGACAGCACTTGAGAGAGTGACTCCTCCCCTTGCCAACAGGAAACACCTCTTCCACCAAACTTTAAAAGGAGGCCCCAAACTGGAACACATAATCGAGATATGATTAGTCACAGTATATATATATATATGTAAAAACAATAGGGCGGGATGCTGCTGTCCTGAAAGACTCAAGGAAAACAAGTTACCGGTAAGTCTAATTTGAATTTTCCCTTATTGTCTTTCAGGACAGCACTTGAGAGGATAATAGAGACTTACCCCCCTAGGGAGGGACCACAGCCTGCAGAACCTTTCTGCCAAAAGCCTGATCACCTGCTGATAGGAGATCCAGTCTGTAATGACGGACAAACGTTAAGTAGCTTGACCACGTAGCCGCCTTACAAATCTGATCTGGGGTGGCACCAGCTCTTTCTGCCCATGTAGTGGCCTGGGCTCTTGTTGAATGAGCCCTAATTCCCAGCGGGGAAGATAAACCCATTTGAGAATAGGCTACAGAAATAGCTGTCTTAAGCCATCTAGCCAATGATGCTTTTGATGCTTGTTGGGCTTTTTTGTTTCCAGAAAAAAGAACAAATAATGAATCTGAAACTCTAAACCCACCTGTTACTTCCAAATAATGTAATAGGATACGTCTTACGTCTAAATTGTGAAACGGCCCTTCCTTTTCATCCGAAGGGTTAGCACAAAAGGTTGGTAGAGTAATCTCCTGAGATCTGTTACTAAAGCTTGCCACTTTTGGCAAAAACCCTGGATCTACTTTAAGGACAACTCTATCAGAAAAAAACTGACAAAAAAGGCTCTTTTACTGATAGGGCGTGCAGTTCACTAATCCTTCTTGCTGAAGTAATTGCGACCAGAAAAATAGTCTTCAAAGTTAAATTCTTTAGGGATATGGCCTGTAAAGGCTCAAATGGTTCTTTTGCCAGAGCTTGCAGAACCACCGAGAGATCCCAATTTGGGAAATGCTTCACCGGTACCGGTCTAGACCTGGAAAGTGCTTTGAAAAATCTCATGATCAGAGTTTCTGAAGATAAGGATCTCTCCAGATAAACTCCCAAGGCGGCCACCTGCACCTTAAGAGTGCTGACCGCCAGATTCTTGTCTGCCCCGTTTTGCAAGAACTCCAGCACTGAAACTAGATCTTTAACCTCCCTATGTTCAGAATGACAGAAAGAAACATAGACTTTCCATACTTTGGCGTAAATATCCCTGGTTACCTTTTTCCTACTGGAAAGCAACATCGTAGTTAAACGTTCAGAAAAGCCTTTGCTTCTCATTAACTGCTCCTCAGATACCAGGCAGTGAGTTTTAACCTGCCTACATCTGGATGATGCACTGGCCCCTGAGTCAACAGATCCTGACTGAGCGGGAGATGCCAACATGGTTTGATTGCCAACTGAAGAATCGTGGAAAACCAAGCCCTTTTTGGCCAATATGGAGTAATCAAAATTATTGATACTCTCTCTTCCAGTATTTTCCTCAACACTAGAGGGATTAACTTGAATGGAGGAAAAGCATACCCCAGGTGAAAATCCCACGGATGTGCCAGAGCATCTATCCCCTGAGAGCAAATGTCTCTCTGAAGGGAGAAAAAAATTGGGGAGCTGCGTGTTTTGTTTTGAAGCAAACAGATCTACCTGCGGAAGGCCCCAAACACTGGTGATTGATGCAAACACCTTCCTGTTCAGACTCCACTCTGATTCCTGAACTTTCTGTCGGCTCAGATAATCCGCTACTTCGTTCAATGTGCCTTTTAGATGGACTGCGGATAGAGATAGTAAGTGGTTCTCTGCCCACTCCAGAATCTCTACCAACAGTAAGTGAAGAGCCCCGCTTCTTGTGCCTCCCTGTTTGTTCAGGTAGGCTATGGCCGTGGCATTGTCCGACAAAATCTGGACATGGCAACCTATGAGGTTTTGAGAGAAGAAAGCTAATGCTAGGGCAACTGCCTTCAGCTCTCTCCAATTTGAGGATTTTTGGGCCTCGAACTGGGACCATGTTCCCTGTGCTAAGGCCTGACCCATGTGGGCCCCCCGTCCCTGCAAACTGGCGTCTGTTGTGACCACTTTCCCGGTCGGAAAAGACCAAAGAAGACCTCTTTGCAGTACCACCTGACTTTTCCACCACCAAAGTGAACGTTTGACTCTGGTGGGAATCTTTACTTTTGTATCCAAACTCTCCGTCCTGTGGTTCCATGTCCTTAGAAGGAACCTCTGGAGAGTCCTGAAATGCAGCCTTGCCCACTGGATGGCTGGCATGGAAGAGGTTAATGTCCCCAGAGCCGACATAACCTTTCGGACTGAAATCAGTTGACTTGTTTGTAGTGCCGTTATTACCCTTTGGACCTTGATCTTTTTCTCTTCTGGGAGAAAAATCTTTTGCTCCACTGAATCTATCAAATAACCCAGAAACAGTACTTGCTGAGCTGGGATGAAATTTGATTTTTGAACATTCACTATCCACCCTAGTGACTCCAAATGACTGCGGGATTTGTTCAAATCCTCCTGCAACTTTTCCCCGGATGGGGCAAAAAAGAGGAGGTCGTCCAGATATGGAATTACCACAATCCCCTGGAGTCGAAGAGGGGCGAGAGCTTCCGCCATTATCTTCGTAAAAATACAAGGAGCTGACGACAGGCCGAAGGGAAGGGCCCTGAACTGAAGATGTATAATCTCCTTGCCCATATTCACCGCAAACCTCAGGAACTTCTGGGACTGAGGTGCTACAGGAATATGAAGATAAGCATCCCTCAGATCGATTGATGCCATAAAACAATCTTTTGTCAGAATGTTTCTGACCGTGAAAATTTAGTCCATACAAAACTTTTTGTATAGGACTGACTTGTTCAGGGGTTTTAGGTTGAGGATAAGACGGAAGTTTCCGGATGGTTTTCTTATCAAAAAGATGTGTGAATAGAAACCCTGACCCTGTTCTTCTGGGGATAGGTTCTTCATGGCCAGAGCCTTTGTTAGATCCCTTGGTAGGTTTGTTACAAAGAATCTTTCTGGCGGGCGATCCGAAAACTCTATCCTGTAACCTTGGGACAGCATGTCCAAAATATATAGACTTTCTGTCATGCTGGCCCAAAGGGGAAGGAAACCTTGAAGCCTTCCCCCCACTGGTACGCACAAGTCATTGCGTTTTACCGGAGGCTGCAGGAGGATGGAAAAGGACATTTCCTTTTCCCTTTCCCTTCTGCGATGCCCAACTTTTTCTTTTCTCCTGGGGTTTGGTTTGTTCTTGAGCCCTTTGGGAACGAAAAAAAACGTTTAACTGGCTGTTTTTTCTTTTTGATGGGAAAAGACTTCTTTTTATCAGCTGTTCTATCTAGAACCGCATCTAAGTCAGGCCCAAAAAGCAAGTCACCCAGGAACGGTATCCCACACAGCTTGTTTTTGAATGCCGCGTCCCCCGGCCAAGTTTTCAACCACAAAGCCCTTCTGGCTGAGTTGGCTAGGGCAGCAGATCTAGCTGTCATTTTAATTGATTCCGCTGATGCATCAGATATAAATGCGACAGCGGCCGACAAAGTTGAGAATGAATCCAAAATCTCTTGTTTTGGTGAGTCTGCTGAGATATGGGCCTTAAGTTGCTCTAACCAGAACTCCATATTTCTGGATACCACTGTAGTTGCCATAGCAGGTTTAAGATTTCCCATGATAGATTGCCAAGCCCTTTTTAGAACCTGGTCCATCCTTTTATCCATGGGATCTCTCAACACCCCCATGTCCTCGAATGCCAAATCTGTAGACCTCGAGACCTGGGAAAACGCAGCATCTAGTTTGGGGTCTTTGTTCCAAACCGCCGCTGGATCTTCATCAAAAGGAAAACGCCTTTTTAAGGCTTTGGGAAAGAAAGGCTCTCTCTCTGGCTCTGCCCACTCTTTCTTAATAGCTTCAGAAATAACAGAGTGCACTGGGAAATTGCGATTTTTGTGCTCGCTAAGCCCTGCATACATTTTATCATGCAGAGATAACTCCTTTCTTTCCTCCTCCAGACCCAGTGTGGTATAGATTGCTTTTAACAGGCCATCTACCTGTTCTAAAGACAATTTAAATCTTGAAGGTAAATTTTCTCCTTCCTCACCCTCATCAGAATCCTCAGATTGAGAGGGGGAATGTCCCTCTGGGGTAGGAGATGCCTCAGTCTCCACCGCCGGGACTATAAGTGAGCCTTGGGAGGACTGTGAGGTAGGAGGCTGACTCAGGGATGGGTTTGCTAGGGAAGAGCGAAATGATTGAATAGTCGCATCAAGTTCTTTTTTAACAGATGCAATCAAGTCGCTACAAGCGGAAGAAGCTTCTTCTTTAACTAGCAAATCAATACAAGCTTGACATAACGTCTTCTTCCATCCTTCAGGTAGCTTGGATTTACATGAAGGACATTTTCTTTTTGCCACTGGATCAGAGCTCTTGGCCTGCCATGAGACAAAAGAAGAAACCATCCCAGTGAGACAACCGGTCCTATACCCAAGGATGCTCACCACAGGTGCACAGTAAGAACTAAACTGCCTTATGTGCCCAGACAGGCCCCTGCCACCGGGGGGGGGGGGGGGGGGGGAGAGATAGAGAGAGAGGGAGACCCCACAGTACAAGGAGGACAGTATACAACTGCCCCTTACCTGGGCCTTGCTGGTGCCTGTCCCACTTGCTGCCGCCATCGATTCCATCGAGGAGCGCTTGCTGTGTTTGTGTGGCTAAACGCCAGTTCCGGACTCCAATAGCGCCAGTGCGCCGGACCGGAACCGCTAAATAAGCACCAGCCCCATTCCTCCCCTTTCCCTCTGCGATTTCCGGCGGAAATGACGCCGCACGCCTGTTCCGTGGGCGCCGCCCCCTCCGGATGCCTCACTTCCGGCGGATGGAGCCCCGCTGCCATCCCCAAGATGGCGGCGGTGCAATAAGCAACAGGCGGTGGACCTGAGAAAAAAAACACAGTAAACGGCCACCGCCTGTCTTGCCGCCGCCTAGGAGCGATGCCCACGAGAGTCGGACTCACCCTGAGCCCATATGAAGAGGGAGAGGGAGCCCAGCCAGCAGCACTTCACCTCAGCTGTGGAATGGGAGGAACAGCTCTCATGAGGTAAAAAAGTGTTTGATGGAAATCCAGGAAACCTGAGCTCCCAGGACAGCACCTGAGAGCCCTGACTTCCCCACGAAGTGTTCCCTCCGGAGGAAACACAAAAACTGACAATGTGTGGAAAGGAGCCTCCTTTTAAAGTTTGGTGGAAGAGGTGTTTCCTGTTGGCAAGGGGAGGAGTCACTCTCTCAATTGCTGTCCTGAAAGACGATAAGGGAAAAAAAACATAACAATGCTTAACCCAATTTTTTTGTAAAATATAAAAGCGGTGACACTGAGTAAAAAAAAAAAAAAAAAATAACAAACAGGTCACGCTTTAAAATTGCGCACACCCGCACAACGACAAACGCTATACATTTTACTATTCATAGGCGACGTTTTAAAAGCCTTTACAGGTTACCACTTTAGATGTACAAAGGAGATCTAGTGCTAGAATTACTGCCCATGATCTGACGTTTGCAGTGATACCTTAAGTGTGGAATTATAGTGGTTTGTGTACGTTCGGGACCAGCGCATGCATTTGCCTTTGTGCGCTAGCATGTGGGCACTAAAAAAAAAAAAAAAAATTGATCACTTTTTTTTGCTTCACAAGGAATTTAAACATCCCTTGTGACAGCAATAGGCACGTGACAGGTACTCTTTATAGAGGGATCTGTGGTCGTTAAGACTCCAAATCCCTCCTCTGCACTTGAAAGCATTCAAAAATGACAAAATCAGGGCTTTTGAATGCTTTAGATTTTTAAAAACTGGCGCCTTTAAGATTCCAGTAAACCGGAAGTGATGGCATGACGTTGCTTCGGGGTTACCATATTCAAGACCCGATCAAAGCCGATTCCAGCTTTGTTTGGGTCTCCGTCTGCCGGCTGGTTGCTCGGGTCTCCTGATGGGACGGGAGAGCCCAGGCGAGTGATGGGGGGGGGGTCTCCTCCTGCTGCTTGTCATAAGAGCCAATTGGCTGCTTAGCCACATCAGTTATTAGGAGAGCCGATTGACGGCTCTAAAAAAACGGTACCAGGGAGATGCTTGCAGCTGCAGGTCGAATGACGTACAGTTACGCGATTTGGCGGCAAGAAGTAAGCACTGCTAGCCCTATCCAGCTGACTGCTAAATGCTCCTTATGAAAATGCACTTCAAAAATACAAATGCTTAAAAAAGAAAATAAATTTAAAAAAAAAAAAAAAAAAAAAAAAAAAGTGCTTTAACCACTTGCCGACCAGCTGTTTTAGTTATACTGCGTCAGGGAAGCGTTATTGCGCGAATTGTCGTACTAGTAACCGTCGATCACCACCATTACTAGTAAAAAAAAAAAAAAAAAATTATATTATATATAATAGCCATGAATCTAACCTTTATTTTGAAGACGCTATAACTTTTGTGCAAACCAATCAATATACACTTATTGCGATTATTTTTACAAAAAATACGTAGAATACATATTGGCCTAAACTGATAAAGAAATTTGTTTTTTTTACATTTTTTTTGGGGGGGGGGGGGGTATTTATTATAGCGAAAAGTAAAAAATAGTTGTTTTCAAAAGTGGCGGTCTTTTTTTTGTTTGTTCATAGCGCAAAAAAAAAACAGAGGTGATCAAATACCACCAAAAGAAAGGTTTACTTGTAGGTAAAATGAATATCCCCTAAACGTGTACCATTTAGGAGATATTTACCCCGGGTGCAGCCAATGACATCACCAGCGCATGTGCTCTGAATGTCAGGCATACCTTGACAGAAATTCAGAGCTTTATGCCTGGAACCGAGGGCTCCTGCGTGCATGCGGGTCCAGCCAATCACACAGCCGGAGTGCGCAAACCCAGAAGAAAGACTGGGGGAAGATGTCAGCTCTCTCAGCGGTGAAAGCGCATTGCTGGAGGGCTTCGTTGTAAGGCAAGTATTACATAATGTGCTAGTATGCGATGCATGCTAGCACATCATGCCTTTGTCTTAGTCTTTTTTTTTCCTTTTTTTAAACTAGCCATGGTTTACAATCGCTTTAACAAACACTGCATGTGTGGGTGCACTGTGCTGGCCTTTCTTTTCAATGGTACCCCAATGCATAAAGGGTACACACTAGAGTTGCCACCTCATCCCTTTAATACCAAACACATATGAATTGCACAGATTCTGAGGCTAATTTAATGCCAATAAGGCACCAAGTTTAACTACCACCTTAACTACTTCCCGCCCGGCTGTCATTCTGCTATAGGCCGGGCGGGAAGTGGTTAAGGTGGTAATTAAACTTGGTTCTGTTATCCTGACGGGGCGTCATATGACGTCCAGCAGGATAATACTCGGGGGTGCAAAGCGTAGCGATCGGTGGGGTTGTGTGTCAATGTGGCACACTGCATCTCCGATCGTAGTATGGAGCCTCTGACAGAGGCTTCTTACCACATGATCAGCTGTGACCATTTGTAAACCATCGCACTGACAGGGAGGGCCGATCAGCAGCTCTCCCTGTCAGAGGGGGGTCTGTGCCGATAATAAGCGCATTGATTATCAGCACAGCCCCATCAGATGCGCCACCAGTTTCAAATAAGTGCCCATCAGCTGCCAGTCAGTGCCCCAATAAAAAATAGATATCAGTGCCCAAATCGGTGCCCACCACAGTGCCAATCAGTGCCTAGCAGTAACACTTGTCAGTACCTCATCATCAAGCAGTACCTCATCATCAAGCAGTGCCCATCACAGCTGCCTCACAGTGCTGCATATCAGTGCCACCTACTGGTACCCATCAGTGCAGGAGAAAACAAAATTTTAGAACCGAAACGAAGAAAAGCGTTTTTTTTTTTTTTTTTTTTCAAAAGTTTCGGTCTTTTTTAGTTTGTTTAGCAAAAAATAAAAACCCCAGTGGTGATCAAATACCACCAAAGAAAGCTCTATTTGTGGGAAGAAAATGATAAAAATTTAATTTGGGTACAGTGTTTTTGTCAAAGTGCGACAACACTGAAAGCTGAAATTTGTCCTGAGCAGGAAGGGGCGAAAGTGTCTGGTACTGAAGTGGTTAAAGCGGCGTACCACCCAAAAGTGGAACCTTTTGCTTTAAGCACTCCTCGCCCCCTTACATGCCACATTTGGCATGTCGTTTTTTTGGGGAGGGGAGCGTGTACCTAGTTTTGACAGGTGCCTGCTCCCACTCCTGTTCTTGTCGCCTCCTCATCCTCTCCCCCTCTGCAATCTTCTGGGACACGTCACAGGTCCCAGAAGATTACCTGGTCACTAGGAGAGCACAGCGCGACTCGCGTACGCGCACCTGGCCGCGAAGCCGCAAGCTGTCACAGCCAGGTGCACACAGTTGCAACGCCGGCATTGCAGAGAAGAGAGGCAGAGGAGCGAGGCTCTGGGCGGCCGCATCGCTGGACCGTGGGACAGGTAAGTGTCCATTTATTAAAAGTCAGCAGCTATACTTTTGAGTAAATGAGTGGAAGTCCTCTTTAATCAGCCACAGAACCTGTGCAATTCATAGGTGTTTGGTTTTAATAGGATGAAGTAGCAACCCTAATACACACATGTTGCAGCACACGGTAATGCACTACTACGTGTTATAGCATGCTTCAAAAAGAAAAAAAAAAAAAAAAAAAAAAACAACACACACAACATTGCATATGTGTCTTTTTTTTTTTTTTGTTTGTTTTGGTGCATTCCCAACCCATTTATTTGAACTAATTCTCACCCGTCCTGGCGCCCTTTTATAAAGTTCTGATCACCTTGGGGGGGCGCCAGGAGAGATCGGCCAATCGTGTGACCACTGTGTCATAGTGGTCACATGATTAGGAGCTGGTCCCATATGTGTACCCTGTGAGTGTTAAAGCCCACCACACCTATGCATACCTCCCAACATTTTGAGATGGGAATGAGGGTCACCTACCAGCAAACGCATGTAGGCATAGGACACGCCCCCTGCCACACCCCCTTAAAAGGAGAAATAACAAATAATTATATATACTAAAATCCACAAGTGCTTTTTTTTAAACCACTACTATTCCTTTATATTGGCTTTTAAAATGTACAAATGCAGCAATTTAGAAATTGGATGTAAGGTTTAGCACTGGGAAACACTTTTTGAAAAGATAAAAAGTGCATTTTATATACATCTATATAGATCAGACCAAAATGAGGGACAAATGAGGAGGAATGAGGGACAGTCCCTCTAAATCAGGGACAGTTGGGAGCTATGCCTATGTGTTACACAGGCAGTAAGAGGTTAACACGCTTACTACAATTCAGGTACAAAACCATGCATTGAATCCCATGTGTTAGAGATCCCAGGTGTGAATGAGCTCTAATGCACAGTATGTGATCTGCAGACACCCCAATGTCTGTACTGGGGGTCACCACCATTGCTCTAATAAAGTCACCTTAGAGGGTACACACTTGCTATTCGCCTAGTACACAATGTCACCCTGACAATGTCTCACCATATTCGCTGGGCTCAGGATCCGGGAGGAAGGTGAAGTGCGCTACCGATCTCGCAGAACATTGTCGGTTACTACGAGCCCAGCTGAGCACACAACGAGTGAGCCGGTTCCCTATCACTGCTCTGATCGCCGCCATGTTTCCACTAACACACACACACACACTAAACAACGCGCACAGGGCGGGGATAGGGCACAGCGAATGTGATTGGTCGATGACGGGGGGCAGGCACACAAGAGGTAGAGCAATTTCAGCCTATCAGCTAGTGTTGTCTGTGTTCGCTGACACGTGATATGACCGGCTGGACTGCATTCCTTCAAGGAGAAGGAGCTGTGCTGATATGGGCTGTGTGTTACTACCCCATTCAAAACTGATACTTGGGTTGGTGGATGGTAAAGAGATACTCTACAACAACGTCTTACCTTTTCTAGGGTTCTATTGTCTTAGTTGCCAAAATTTCAAAGAACTTTCCAGTAAGGGTTTTTTTGCTGTGTGTACAGTGAGCCATTGTTTAACCGATTCCCGACCGCTGCAGGTACTTATACATCGACAGAATGGCACGGCTGCGCAAATGGGCATACCTGTACGTCCCTTTGAATTTAGCGCCGTGCCATCGCGTGCGCACCTGCCGCAAGCTCCATGAGTAGGATCCCGCAGGTCCCGCAGACTCGATGTTCACAGGGATACCTACGATCGTCTCACGGAGAGGAAGAACGGGGAAATGCTGATGTAAACAAGCATTTCCCCATTCTGCCTAGTGACAGGACACTGATCACCACTCAGGAGCGGTGATCAGTGATGTGTCACGTGTAGCCCCCCCCCCATCGTTAGAATCACTCCCTAGGACACACCTAGCCCCTTCAGCGCCACCTAGTGTTAACCCCTTCCCTGCCAGTCACATTTACACAGTAATCAATGCATTTTTAATCGCACTGATCGCTGTATAAATGTGAATGGTCCCAAAAATGTGTCAGAATTGTCTGACATGTCCGCCATAATGTCGCAGTCACAATAAAAATCGCTGATCACCGCCATTACTTGTAAAAAAAAAAATTATTAATAAAAATGCCATAAAAATATCCCCTATTTTGCAGTCGCTATAACTTTTGCGCAAATCAATCAATAAAAGATTATTGCAAATTCTTTTTACCAAAAATATGTAGAAGAATACGTATCGGCCTAAACTGAGGAAAAAAAATGTTTTTTATATATTTTTGGGGGATATTTATTATAGCAAAAAGTAAAAAATAATGTTTTTTTACAAAAATTGTCGCTATTTTTTTGTTAATAGCGCACAAAATAAAAACCACAGAGGTGATCAAATACCACCAAAAGAAAGCTCTATTTGTGGGGAAAAAAGGGACAAATTTGTTTGGGAGCCACGTCGCACGACCGCGCAATTGTCAGTTGCCGAATCACAAAAAGTGCTCTGGTCTTTGGCCAGCCAAATGGTCCGGGGCTGAAGTGGTTAAAGAGGAAGTAACCCTGATAGGTTTTACTTCTCTTTTGTTCCCTGCAAAGTAAAAGAATAATGGGCTAGGATGCATTGCATACTAACCCATTATGTGCTACTTACCTGCAAACGAAGCTCGCGATGTTCCCGCGCTGGTGGCCGCATCCATCTTCACCCCTCTTCCTTCCAGGGCTGTGGACTCTGGCTCTGTGACTGGCTGGAGTCGCGTAACGTCACTCCCGCGCATGCGGTCACGGCACGCTGCTGAAGAAAGGGCGCAATCATGCCCTTTCTTCAGTGCACATGCGCCAACGACGTCGGTGCAAGCGTATATGGTAAATATAAATAGGCTCAGATGAGGCATATGTGCCTCCTTCCTCTTCGGGACCAATGTCCCTTTAACATAAGCCAGTGATAGGCTTTTTTTTCTTCTCACGCTCTCAGCGTGAGGAGAAAACGAAACCGATTACCGAGCTTTTGTTTACATCATATGATAAGCTGTCATTGGCTGACAGCTGATCACATGGTAAGGGGCCGGGTTCGGCCCCTTACTCGGATCTGTGATCATCCGAGCCTCCATGACTTGGTGATCACAGCGCCCGCACTGCGCGCGCTGCAGGGTGCGCACGGTGCGCATGCACAGGGGAGGACGTCCCATGACCTCCTGGAAATTGAGGTCCGCGCTGTGGGCGTCATTCGGCTATGGCCCAGACCTCAAGTGGTTAAAAGGATAGTTCACCTTTACAAAAAACCTGCCTATGCAGGTAAGGGTTGTTTGTAGATTAAAACAAACTGTGCAGCTCTGAATAAAGATGAATAATGCCCTTGCTATAGATGTAGGCCAGTTACATACCTTATGAAGCCTGACTGGAATACTCCCAGGACATTGCCAAGTAGGGGGTCGACCGATATTGTTTTTTCAGGACCAATACCGATTTTTCGGCTGCTTTTCAGGCCAATAGACAATTTTTGGTGCTGATATTCTGTACATTTAAAGTTTTTTATTTTTACACTGTCCTTTAAAAAAAAAATGTATGACTTTTATTGCTGTCACAAGGAATGTAACATCTTTTGTGACAATAATAGGCGGTAACAGGTACTCTTTATGGAGGGATCTGGGGTCTATAAGACCCCAACCCCTCCTCTGTACTTAAAAGTATTCAAAACAACAATTTGAAGTAATATCGGTATGTTTCTGGCCGATACCAATACTTTTAAAAATGTGAATATGGGCACCCCTGATAATCGGTCGACCCCCTATTGCCAAGTACTCCCAGGACATTGCCAAGTGAGACCTAGTTGTTACTGCTCACCTCCACCATCACAGGAGTGAGCTTTTCTCCGATTCAAACCCCCTCATAAGTTTTTTCTCTCCCCTGATGCAGTAGCTCTGAGCTCAGCATTTGAGAGCTTGCTCCTGTGATGGTGGAGGATGACTAGGCCTCCCTTAGCAACATCCTGGGAGTATTCCTGTCAGGCTTCATAAGGCATGAAAATGGCCTACACCATAGCTGCCAACTGTCCCGAATTTCCCGGGACATTCCCGGGACTTGGACTTCATTCCCGGATTTGTGGCGTCCCGGGAAATGTCCCGAAAAATTCGGTTCCGGTTTTTGAAACCGCCGCCGCCGCCGCCGCCGCTAGAGGTCGGCGGCCGGCGGAGACATTGTCTCCGCCGGCCGCCATTTTGTTGGAGTTCAGGAAGACGGCTGGGGGGGGGGGGGCTAGACGAAGCTTCTGCGTCGCCGCCCACCCCCTGCCCCGCTCCGCCTCGGCCCGCCCCGCTCCGCCTCGGCCTGCCTCGGCCCGCCCCGCCTCGGCCCGCCTCGCCCCGCCTCGGCCCGCCCCGCCTCGGCCCGCCCCGCTCCGCCTCGCCCCGCCTACCCCCCGCCCCGCTGCCAGTCTGTTATGGAAAGGGGCGGGGGTTCTAGGTGGGGGGTGAGCGCGCGCACCGCTGTGGGACCTGATGTGAGTGGGGGGGGGCACAGGGGACACCTGATGTGAGTGGGGGGGGGCACTGGGGACACCTGATGTGAGTGGGGGGGGGGCATTGGGGACACCTGATGTGAGTGGGGGGGCACTGGGGACACCTGATGTGAGGGGGGGGGCACTGGGGACACCTGATGTGAGGGGGGGACACCTGATGTGAGGGGGGGGCACTGGGGACACCTGATGTGAGGGGGGGACACCTGATGTGAGGGGGGGGGCACTGGGGACACCTGATGTGAGGGGGGGACACCTGATGTGAGGGGGGGGGGCACTGGGGACACCTGATGTGAGGGGGGGACACCTGATGTGTGGGGGGGGCACTGGGGACACCTGATGTGAGGGGGGGGCACTGGGGACACCTGATGTGAGTGGGGGGGGCACTGGGGACACCTGATGTGAGGGGGGGAGGGCACTGGGGACACCTGATGTGAGGGGGGGACACCTGATGTGAGTGGGGGGGGCACTGGGGACACCTGATGTGAGTGGGGGGGGGCACTGGGGACACCTGATGTGAGGGGGGGGGCACTGGGGACACCTGATGTGAGGGGGGGGCACTGGGGACACCTGATGTGAGTGGGGGGGGCACTGGGGACACCTGATGTGAGTGGGGGGGCACTGGGGACACCTGATGTGAGGGGGGGCACTGGGGACACCTGATGTGAGGCGGGGGCACTGGGGACACCTGATGTGAGGGGGAGCTCCGCCGGGGACTCCTGATGTGAGGGGGGGCTCCGCCGGGGACTCCTGATGTGAGGGGGGGCTCCGCCGGGGACTCCTGATGTGAGGGGGGGCTCCGCCGGGGACTCCTGATGTGAGGGGGGGCTCCGCCGGGGACTCCTGGTGTGAGGGGGGCTCCGCTGGGGACTTCTGATGTGAGGGGGGCTCCACTGGGGACTTCTGATGTGAGGGGGGCTCCGCCGGGGACTCCTGGTGTGAGGGGGGCTCCGCTGGGGACTCCTGGTGTGAGGGGGGCTCCGCCGGGGACTCCTGATGTGAGGGGGGCTCCGCTGGGGACTCTTGATGTGAGGGGGGCTCCGCTGGGGACTTCTGATGTGAGGGGGGCTCCGCCGGGGACTCTTGATGTGAGGGGGGCTCCGCTGGGGACTTCTGATGTGAGGGGGGCTCCGCTGGGGACTTCTGATGTGAGGGGGGCTCCGCCGGGGACTCCTGGTGTGAGGGGGGCTCCGCTGGGGGCACCTGATGCAAGGACGGACTCTGCTCGGACATCTGAAGCAAGGACGGACGGCTGGTGGCAGGCGACGTGGCAGGTGACACGCTCAGGGATCCCACTGATTCGGCATTATGGTGAGTTGAATGATTTCATTTTATATTACAATGTAATAATAGAAATAATGTGCTTCAATCATCCTGACACCATAACAACCATGGTGCCGGGATGATTGAAGCATTAACACCAGGTGTTTGGAGTATCTTTATCTGCTGATTGTTAAACTTTCTAGAATACACATATTTTTATTGTGTAGGATCTGGGGCTGCTGTCCCGTCATTTCCCTCTCCCCCCCCCTCTCCCCCCCTCTCCATCCCTCATTCATTTCAGACTCTAACCACACCCTCTAGAGCCACGCCCATTTAAGCCACGCCCACAATTTCGCGTAAACCACGCCCATTTTTCGGCGCACTTGTCTGTTTTTGATAGGCCACGCCTGCTGGTGAATGCCCCGCCCCCTAATTATTGGACAGCTCCGCCTACAGCCACAAAAGTGTCCCACATTTTTTTTTTACAATGTTGGCAACTATGCTACACCTACAGTTGCATCTCATAAAATTAGAATATCAAAAAGGTAATAAAAAAATTCAAAGTAATTCAATTCAAAAAGTGAAACTTATATATTTTATATAGATGCGTTACACACAGAGTGATATATTTCAAGCATTTCTTGAAATTTCTTGATTATGGCTTACAGCTAGTGAAAACCCAAAATTCAGTATCTCAGAAAATTAGAACATTACCTAGGACCAATGCAAAAAAAAAAGGATTTTTAATACAGAAATGTTGGCTTGCTGTAAAGTATGCCCATGTACAGTATAGTATGCACTCAATACTTGGTGTGGCATGGAGGTGATCAGCCTGTGGCACTGCTGAGGTGTTATGGAAGCCCAGGTTGCTTTGATAGCGGCCTTCAGCTCATTTGCATTGTTGGGTCTGGTGTCTCTCATCTTCCTCTTGACAATACCCCACAGATTCTCTATGGGGTTTAGGTCTGGCGAGTTTGCTGGCCAATCAAGCACAGTGATACCATGATCATTAAACCAGGTATTGGTACTTTTGGTAGCGTGGGCAGGTGCCAAGTCCTGTTGAGAAAAGAAAACAGCATCTCCATAAAGCTGGTCAGCAGAGAGAAGTGCTGTAGAACTTCCTGCTAGAGGGCTGTGCTGACTTTGGACTTGATAAAACACAGTGGACCAACACCAGCAGATGACATAGCTCCCCAAATCATCATCGACTGGAAACTTCACACTGGACCTAATGCAACTTAGATTCTGTACCTCTCCACTCTTTCTCCAGACTCTGGGACCTTGATTTCCAATGAAATGCAAAATTGTTCACAGTCCATGATGAATTTCTGTATTAAAAATCCTTTTTTTTTTTTTTTTTTTATTGGCCTTATGTAATGTTCAAATTTTCTGAGATGCTGGATTTGGGGTTTCCACTAGCTGTAAGCCATAATCATCAAAATCAAAAGAAAGAAATGCTTGAAATATATTACTGTGTGTGTAACACATCTGTATAAAATATATGAGTTTCACGTTTAGAATTGAATTACTGAAATAAATTAACTTTTTGATGATATTCTAATTTTATGAGATGCACCTGTATAGCATGGGCTTTATTAATAGCTGCACAGTTTGTTTAAATCTACAAACATCCCTTGCCTGCATAGGCAGGTTTTTGGTATACTCAACTCAGAGCTGCACAGTTTGTCTTTATTTACAGTTGCCCCTTATCTGCATAGGCAGTTTTGTGGTAAAGGTGAACTATCCCTTTAACCACTTGGTACACACGCTATAGCTGAAAGACGGCTACAGCGCAGGCTTCCTTTGCCGGGAGGGTTACATGGACGTCGTTCATGGTTGTTTTTTTCCTTGGATTTATCCTTGGCCTTGTTTATAACTGTACATGGACTTTGTCCTGTTCTCGTGCTGCCTGTGCGCTCATAGGGATGGCGCGCTCTGTGATCACCAAGTCCTTGGGACTTGGCTGATCACAGATCGGGGGTGGAAGGGCCAATCAAAGCGGGCTCTTTACCACGTGATCAGCTCTCAGCCAATGACATCTGATTATGGAAATAATCAAAAGCTGTGAACAAAAGAAGAAAGCCGTTAACTGGCTTCTGTTAGAGGGACATCGGTCCCCTTATTGCCCATCAGTGCTGCTAATCAGCGCTCTCCAGTGCTGATAATCAGTGCCGCCAATCAATGCTGCCTACCAGTGCCCATCAGTGAAGGAGAAAAATGACCTGTTTGCAAAATTTTATGACAAAATATAAAAAAACCTTTTGTGTAATTTTTTTTAATGAAATACCACCAGAAGAAAGCTCCATTTGTGTGAAAAAATTATAATTTCATTTGGGTGCAGTGTTTCATGAGCAGGCAATTGTCATTCAAGTGTGAGAGCGCTGAAAATTGGCCTGGGCAGGAAGGGGGTATAAGTGACCAGTAAGCAAGTCGTTAAATTGGGTGTGGTTCTATGAAGCATATTAACAACTTGACCTCCGGAAGATTTACCCCCTTCATGAGCAGGCCATTTTTTGTGATATCACACTGCGTTACTTTAACTGACAATTGCACAGTCATGCCACGCTGTACCCAAATAAAAAGTATATCTTTTTTTTTTCCCACAAATAGAGCTTTACTTTGGTGGTATTTGATCACCACTACGTTTTTGATTTTTTGCGCTATAAACAAAAGAAAAAAAAACTAATATATTTTACGTATATTGATTGGTTTGTGCAAAAGTTATAGCGTCTACAAACTATGATGTGTATATATACTGGATTTTTTTTTAGTATATATATATATATATATATATATATATATATATATACTAGATCAGCAAATTCTAGCAGGACTGCAATATTGCGGCGGACAGTCTGACACTAATACAGTGATCAGTGCTAAAAAATACGCACTGTCACTGTACTAATGACACTGGCTGGGAGGGAGTTAAACATCTAGGGTGATCAAAGGGTTAAATGTGTTACCAACCAGTGTTTTTGTGTTTACTATATGTGCTGCTTTCACTAGGGGCAGTGATGGATTTTATTCCCTGCTTTGCAGGAACACAAAATCCATCACTTTCCCCCTGTCAGAATGGAGCTGTGCCTTGTTTCTCCGTTCTGTGTGTCTCCTCACCAATCAGCAGGTGCCGACGGACACTGTTGGGCAGCACCCACTGATTGGCTTGTGGGGGGGGGGGGGGGCTGAAGTACTTGCTGAGGAGGGGTGTAGAAAAAGATGTGGATGGATGAACTCTGTACCTAGCTTACTCTGTAGGCAGCTCATCCCAGAACCCTGCACCATGTACATAGCTCTTCCCAGAACCCTGCACTCTGTACGCAGCTGACCCTAGAACCCTGCACTCTGTACGCAGCTCACCCCAGAATCCTGCACCCTGTACATAGCTCATCCCAGAACCCTGTACATACCTCATCCCAGAACCCTGTACATAGCTCATCCCAGAACCATGTACATAGCTCATCCCAGACCCCTATACATAGCTCATCCCAGAACCCTGTACATAGCTCATCCCAGAACCCTGTACATAGCTCATCCCAGAACCCTGTACATAGCTCATCCCAGAACCCTGTACCATGTACATAGCTCATCCCAGAACCCTGTACCATGTACATAGCTCATCCCAGAACCCTGCACCATATACATAGCTCATCCCCAGAACCCTGCACTCTGTACACAGCTCACCCCAGAATCCTGCACCCTGTACATAGCTCATCCCAGAACCCTGTACATAGCTCATCCCAGAACCCGGTACATAGCATATCCCAGAACCCGGTACATAGCATATCCCAGAACCCTGTACATAGCCCACCCCAGAACTCTGTACATAGCCCATCCCAGAACCCTGTACATAGCTCATCCCAGAACCCTGTACATAGCTCATCCCAGAATCCTGTACCATGTACATAGCTCATCCCCAGAACCCTGCACCATGTACATAGCTCATCCCCAGAACCCTGCACTCTGTACACAGCTCACCCCAGAATCCTGCACCCTGTACATAGCTCATCCCAGAACCCAGTACATAGCTCATCCCAGAACCCAGTACATAGCATATCCCAGAACCCAGTACATAGCTCATCCCAGAACCAGGTACATAGCTCATCCCAGAACCCTGTACATAGCTCATCCCAGAACCCTGTACATAGCTCATCCCAGAACCCTGTACATAGCTCATCCCAGAACCCTGTACATAGCTCGTCCCAGAACCCTGTACATTGCTCGTCCCAGAACCCTGTACATAGCTCATCCCAGAACCCTCTACATAGCTCAGTCCAGAACCCTGTACATAGCTCATCCCAGAAGCCTGTACCATGTACATAGCTCATCCCGGAACCCTGCTTCATGTACATAGCTCCTCCCGGAACCCTGCACCATGTACATAGCTCATCCCAGAACCCTGCACTCTGTAGGCAGCTCATTCCAGAACCATGCACTCTATATGCAGCTCATCCCAGAACCCTGCACCCTGTACATAGCTCATCCTAGAACCCTGCACCCTGTACATAGCTCATCCCAGAACCCTGTACATAGCTTATCCCAGAACCCTGCACCATGTACATAGCTCATCCCCAGAACCCTGCACTCTGTACGCAGCTCACCCCAGAATCCTGCACCCTGTACATAGCTCATCCCAGAACCCTGTACATAGCTCATCCCAGAACCCTGTACATAGCTCATCCCAGAACCCTGTACATAGCTCATCCCAGAACCCTGTACCATGTACACAGCTCATCCCAAAACCCTGCACCATGTACATAGCTCATCCCAGAACCCTGCACCATGTAGATAGCTCATTCCAGAACCCTGCACTCTGTAGACACCTCATTTCAAAACCGTGCACTCTGTATGCAGCTCATTCCAGAACCCTGCACTCTGTACATAGCTCATCCTAGAACCCTGCACGCTATACGCAGCTCATCCCAGAACCCTGTACACAGCTCATCCCAGAACCCTGTACACAGCTCATCCCAGAACCCTGTACATAGCTCATTCCAGAACCCTGCACCATGTACATAGCTCATTCCAGAACCCTGCACCATGTACATAGCTCATCCCAGAACCCTGCACTCTGTACACAGCTCACCCCAGAATCCTGCACCCTGTACATAGCTCATCCCAGAACTCTGTACATAGCTCATCCAAGAACCCTGTACATAACTCATTCCAGAACCCTGCATCATGTACAAAGCTTATCCCAGAACCCTGCACCATGTACATAGCTCATTCCAGAGCCCTGCACCATGTACATAGCTCATCCCAGAAACCTGCACTCTGTACGCAGCTCACCCCAGAACCCTGCACTCTGTACGCAGCTCACCTCAGAATCCTGCACTCTGTACATAGCTCACCCCAGAACTCTGTACGTAGCTCATCCCAGAACCCTGCACTCTGCAAAACCCTTTTATCCTTTTTATTTAAATGAATGTGCTTTGGTTTGTAAGTATCCATGAGACTCTTGCTTGTGGAACAATAATAAAATAATATTTTTTAGGTACAAGGAAGCCCGCGTTTTGTTTAATGACACCCCTTAAACATCTCCCACTGTCAAGAGTTTGACCACACCCACATTTGCCACGGTGCACTATGCAAGGTTACTTCCTTCCTCAAGTGTCCCTCATTCTGAAGTTTAAAATTTGGGAGGTATGGGATTGTTTACATCCAGTTCCACAAGGCCTCTCTGTCCTAGCCATTATGGCATTATATGGTTAGCTAGTTGCCATGTTCTTAACAATTATTGTTATAATTACACTAGTGTGAGTCCAGTCTCAACATATCTGGTCACGCTCTCTCTCAGGATACCAGTACATGATATCCCAATATAACACTGAGGCTAGTCAGATTGGCTGCACATGGCAATATGTGACATGCTTGTTTCTATACACTGGCTATATTGTTTAAAGTGATTGTAAAAGTTTTTATTTTATTTAAATAATAAATGGGTTATACGTACCTGCTCTGTGCAATCATTTTTCACAGAGCAGCCCTGATCCTCCACTTCTGGGTTACCTCATAGGTGTTCCTGGCTCTTCCACTTCGGTGAGTGCCCCCATATGGGTGCACTTGCAGGGGCTTGATCCTGAGCTGCACTTTCTGTGTCTATAGACACAGACAGCGCCGCTTGGGCCCACTTTCACATCACCGGAGGGGGTTGAGAACCGCTGGAGCACATGTCTGGATCAGGAGGGGAATTGCTGTGTGGTAATGCAGAATGCCAGGGAGGGACAGGGGAGAGCCAGAGCATGTGGCTGTATGGGGAGTTAAGATCTTCTGTGTAAGGCAGCCTCTTCCAGATAGGGTTGCCACCTGTACAGGATTGACCCGGACAGTCTGGTTTTTGACACTTGTGCCCAGGTTTCTGTTCATATAAAATCCGGACACAGCATCAGTTCTAGCCTGTCAGCTAAATTTTTCCTAGGATTAGAGCTTTTTGACAGCTTGTCTCCCAGAGTGCAGTACTGTCATGGATGGGAGTGGAGCCTGGGGAGGTAGGCTGCACTTTCTCTGATTCTGGTGCCTGGATACCGACTCCCCCGGATGATATGGCTGCAGAGAGGCAGCGTTTGCAGTGTGGGGGATTTTCCAGCCGGGAACTTCACATTAGTAGAGCAATGGTAAGGCATGTGCAGGATGGTGAAGCTTTTAAAGGAGGGGGAGAAGATGAAGGCAGTAGAGGGGGTGTGTAAACATGGCTCAGAGCTGAGGAGGGGTGGATGGGGGATCATATGGATGAGAATGTAATGGCAAGGAGTAGTGGGAGAGAACTGAACGATGCACTATGTATGTACTGTGCCCTGAACCCTGCACCCTGTATTTAATGCACCCTGAACCCTGTATGTACTGCGCCCTGAACCCTGCGCTCTGTATGTACTGCGCCCTGAACCTTGCACTCTGTATGTACTGCGCCCTGAACCTTGCACTCTGTATGTACTGCGCCCTGAACCTTGCACTCTGTATGTACTGCGCCCTGAACCTTGCACTCTGTATGTACTGCGCCCTGAACCCTGCACTCTGTATGTACTGCGCCCTGAACCTTGCACTCTGTATGTACTGCGCCCTGAACCCTGCACTCTGTATGTACTGCGCCCTGAACCCTGCACTCTGTATGTACTGCGCCCTGAACCCTGCACTCTGTATGTACTGCGCCCTGAACCCTGCACTCTGCATGTACTGCGCCCTGAACCCTGCACTCTGTATGTACTGCGCCCTGAACCCTGCACTCTGTATGTACTGCGCCCTGAACCTTGCACTCTGTATGTACTGCGCCCTGAACCTTGCACTCTGTATGTACTGCGCCCTGAACCTTGCACTCTGTATGTACTGCGCCCTGAACCTTGCACTCTGTATGAACTGCGCCCTGAACCTTGCACTCTGTATGAACTGCGCCCTGAACCTTGTACTCTGTATGTACTGCGCCCTGAACCCTGCACTCTGTATGTACTGCGCCCTGAACCTTGCACTCTGTATGTACTGCGCCCTAAACCTTGCACTCTGTATGTACTGCGCCCTGAACCTTGCACTCTGTATGTACTGCGCCCTGAACCTTGCACTCTGTATGTACTGCGCCCTGAACCTTGCACTCTGTATGTACTGCACCCTGAACCCTGCACTCTGTATGTACTGCGCCCTGAACCTTGCACTCTGTATGTACTGCGCCCTGAACCTTGCACTCTGTATGTACTGCGCCCTGAACCCTGCACTCTGTATGTACTGCGCCCTGAACCCTGCACTCTGTATGTACTGCGCCCTGAACCTTGCACTCTGTATGTACTGCGCCCTGAACCTTGCACTCTGTATGTACTGCGCCCTGAACCATGCACTCTGTATGTACTGCGCCCTGAACCTTGCACTCTGTATGTACTGTGCCCTGAACCTTGCACTCTGTATGTACTGCGCCCTGAACCTTGCACTCTGTATGTACTGCGCCCTGAACCTTGCACTTTGTATGTACTGCGCCCTGAACCTTGCACTCTGTATGTACTGCGCCCTGTACCTTGTACTCTGTATGTACTGTGCCCTGAACTGAACCCTGCACTCTGTATGTACTGCGCCCTGAACCTTGCACTCTGTATGTACTGCGCCCTGAACCTTGCACTCTGTAGGTACTGTGCCCTGAACCTTGCACTGTGTATGTACTGTGCCCTGAACCCTGCACTGTGTATGTACTGCACCCTGAACCTTGCACTCTGTAGGTACTGTGCCCTGAACTCTGCACTGTGTATGTACTGCGCCCTAAACCCTGCACTGTGTATGTACTGTGCCCTAAACCCTGCACTGTGTATGTACTGAGCCCTAAACCCTGCACTGTGTATGTACTGCGCCCTGAACCTTGCACTTTGTATGTACTGCGCCCTGAAATCACAGCAAAGCACAAAAGCCACAAATTACACTTGTTAGGCACACAGTTAACTTCTTGATTGCACCTAAATGTTAATCCCTCCCCAGCCAGTGTCATTAGTACAGTGACAGTGTACAGTATTATCACTGTATTAGTGTCACTAGTTATGTCGACACTGCAGCTTCAGGACTTAAATTTGAAGGCCTTTCAGTTTAAAGAAGTGTTGCCTGAAACCTACCTACAGAAAGCAGTAGTTTCAAATCCGGAGTGTACACAATTTACGGAGCAGCAAGAACTATTGTAAGTACTATGTTACACTGTGGGGGGTGGATAGAGGAGGTCTACCTATCAGGTAAATGAGGTGTCTGGAAATTGGTCACTGCAATGACACTTTGCTGTGTGCCCTGTTCACACCATTACACTGCTGTCTTGTATTTTTTTTTTCCTGTTCAGAAATATGAAACATAAATTCACTGCAAGAACACAAAGAAACACCACAGTTTTGATGTCACATGTTGTGTTTTTTTTTTTTTTTTTCATCAGGAAACTTCATATGTGTGGCAGTTATGTGCGCAGAAGTTTTGTGTATATAATACTAATGTTGTGGTGTGAACAGGGCACACAGGAAAAAAAAAGTTTTCTTTGTGCCCTTGCAGTGACAGGTGCAGATCAGTTGAGTTTTTCAACTATCTTGACATTTTTGCACCACAGAGTAGATTTGGCACTGGGCAGCAATGCAGATTAGGTTTAGCACTGAGAACCCAATTTGTGCAATTGCACTGCAGAGTGGCATTTGCTTTATCAATGCAAAGCTGTTGATATTAGTGATAGTGTGGTTGGGATTTACAGAAGTATACCATTCTGTTTTTTTTATTAGCTAAATAGCTTTATTAGCTAAAAACAAAATGGCTCAAGGTCCAATTGTGAGGAGGAGTGAAATACAACAGGAGGATATTAGACCATCTTCTACAGAAAACTCTGATAAGGCTAGTGAGGAAGAATTACAGCGTTCTGAGTCCTTTGCATGCACCAGCACGGTACTTGACCCCAAAAAAGTCTGTCTTTACAGTGTTACCTAACTATGGGTTTTTCATGGACAAGTGATCCACATTGTCGCATTCCATTGTGCCCTATGCCTGGCAAACAAATTGCAAATACAGCGATGGCTCCAGCAAAATTGAAAGGACCCTCTTCTTTTTTTTTTTTTTTTAATCAGAAATTTTTTTTTTATTTTTGTTGACAAAAGAAAAATAATCACATACAATGACATTTGGGTTACAGGCAGCTCATATAAAGAATATACAATAAGTATTACAAGTTACAATACATAACACATGTCCCCAAACTTGCGTATTATACTGTTGAATGTAGCTCAAGTACCATTCAAGGAGGATTTGAGTAAAAAACAGAATAGAACAAACAACAATTAACCTAATTGAGCAATATAACTGGTGTGCACTTTCCTCCCAAACAAACAGAACAAATATTCCACATACAGTATCTCACAAAAGTGAGTACACCCTTCAAATTTTTGTAAATATTTTATTATATCTTTTTATATGACAACACTGAAGAAATGACACTTTGCTACAATGTAAAGTAGTGAGTGTACAGTTTGTATAACAGTGTAAATTTGCTGTCCCTTCAAAATAACTCAACACAGCCATTAATGTCTAAACCGCTGGCAACAAAAGTGAGTACACCCCTAAGTGAAAATGTCCAAAGTGGGCCCAATTAGCTATTTTCCCTCCTCAGTGTCATGTGAATCATTCATGTTACAAGGTCTCAGGTGTGAATGGGGAGCAGGAGTTTTAAATTTGGTTTTATCGCTCTCACTCTCTCATACTGGTCACTGGAAGTTCAACATGGCACCTCATAGCAAAGAACTCTCTGAGGATCTGAAAAAAAGAATTGTTGCTCTACATAAAGATAGCCTAGGCTATAAGAAGATTGCCAGGACCCTGAAATTGAGCTGCAGCACGGTGGCTAAGACCGTACAGTGGTTTAACAGGACAGGTTCCACTCAGAACAGGTCTCGCCATGGTTGACCAAAGAAGCTGAAGACAAGCAGACTAAGGAACCATGTTCTGTGGTCTGATGAGACCAAGACCAAGATACATTTATTTGGTTCAGATGGTGTCAAGCATGTATGGCAGCAACCAGGTGTACAAAGGCAAGTGTGTCTTGCCTACAGTCAAGCATGGTGGTGGAAGTGTCATGGTCTGGGACTGCATGAGTGCTGCCAGCGCTGGGGAGCTACAGTTCATTGAGGGAACCATGAATGCCAACATGTACTGTGACATAGTGAAGCAGAGCATGATCCCCTCCCTTCGGAGACTAATCTATTAATCGGATAACAACCTTAAAAAAAAGCGTGGTCTATAATTTAGTTAATGTGTAAAGTTTAAAAAAAAAAGGCAATTTATTCTTAAATATCTACTGTATATGCAGTGGTAAAAATAAATAACCAGCTATATGGTTAGGGAGTAAAATCTCTAATCCACTATGAGAATGACAGACAGAAGAGATATACTGTATATACCAGGGGTAGGGGGCACACGAAGGCTCTTTTGCCGGAACTCGACTCCCTCCCCATCAGCAGAGCAGTGCAGGGAAGTGTCAGTGAGACACTAATGCATTCCAATTTCAGAATTCCCCACGCCGAACCTGCACTGAGGGGGAGGCACTGTGCCCCCACATATTGTAAAAGATGGGAAACATTGTTCTCTAACTTTGCTGTAGCTGTGATCATCAGCATTTGTGATGGGGAAGAGATTGGGTGCAGTTCTGGTGGGGGGGGGGGGCGTCCCTGTTTCCAGGAGGAGGAGGACTGAAGCCAATCACAGTCCTGCTAGCCCCATCCACCATCTGGAGGAAGATGACTCGCTTGGTTGCCACTACCAATCTCAGAAAGAAGGGATTTAACTGTGACGGAGAAAACCACAATCAGGTGACAGTTCGTGGAATTACTGTTGAGCTTCTGGGAACTTTGTTGAAATTATTCCTGAACCTTTGCGTCACTTACTACTAAACCCCTGCACTCTGTGTCCCTTTAAGCCACAGCCAGTATTCAGCGCAATAAAAATCACACCCAACTTTTGCTGCGGAGTGGAGCACCGCACCTTTTCTCAACTGCGGAGCCCAACTTATGATCCTGCACACAAGCCCACTGCTTTCAGAAAATACCCCTGGCCTGAGCTCATCATTGCGCATCCATTTCAGATGCTTGTATGTGACATCACATACAAGCACGTGGGCTGAATGCGAGAGGTGAATCAGCAGGATGAGTGTGCCAGGACAGGTAGATGTGTCTCATCTCTGCTTCCTTTCACCACTCTGCATGTCACACATATCATAGATGAGAAGAGGATACAGCGGTGGAGCAGATGAGCAGGAGGTGTTCAGAGGTGGGACAGATTAGCAGGAGGGTACAGAGGTGGGGCAGATGTGCAGGGGGGGTACAGGGGTGGAAAAGATGAGAAGGGTGTTCAGCAGTGGGACAGAAGAGCAGGGGGGTTTAGTGTTGGGCCAGATGAGAAGGGGGTTACAGTGGTGAGACAGATGAGAAGGGGGTTCAGTGGTGGGACAGAAAAGCAGGGAGGTAGAGCAGCGGGGCAGATGTGAAAGGAGATGTATTGGTGGGACAGATGAGCAGGGGTTACAGTGGTGGGACAGATGAGCAGGGGGGTACAGAGGTGAGACAGATGTGCAGGATGTACATTGGTGGGGCAGATGAGAAAGCGGGTTACAGTGGTGGGGCAGATGAGCAGATGGGTTCAGTGTTAGGACAGATATGAAGGTGATTCAGTAGTGAGACAGAAGAGCATGGTGATATAGTGGTGGAGCAGATGTGCAGGGAGGAACAGTGGTGGGGCAGATGAGAAAAGGGGTACATTGATGGGGCAGATGAGCAGGGGGGTTACAGTGGTGGGGCAAATTTGCAGGAGGTACAGTGGTGGGAGGGATGAGAAGGGGGTTTAGCGGTGGGACAGAAAAGCAGGGGGGTACAGTGATGGGGCAGATGAGCAGGGGGGGTTCAGTGTTCGGCCAGATGAGAAGGGGGTTACAGTGGTGGGAAGGATGAGTAGGGGGGGTTTAGTGTTGGGGCAGATGAGAAGGGGGTTTAGCAGTGGGACAGAAGAGCAGAGGGTACAGCGGTGAGGCAGATGTAAAAGGAGGTGCATTGGTGGGACAGATGAGCAGGGGTTTGCAGTGGTTGGACGAAGGAGCAGGGGGTACAGATGTGGGGCAGATGTACAGGGGGGAACAGTGGCAGGGCAGAGGAGAAAGGAGGTACATTGGTGGGACAGATGAACAGGGGGTTACAGTGGTGGGGAAGAGGAGCAAGGGGGTACAGAGATGGGGCAGAGGGGTGCAGAGGAGAAAGGAGGTACATCAGTGGAACACATGAGCGGAGGGTTACAGTGGTGGGGCAGAGGAGCAGGGGGGTACAGAGGTGGGGCAGAGGGGTGCAGAGGAGAAAGGAGGTACATCAGTGGAACACATGAGCGGGGGGTTACAGTGGTGGGGCAGAAGAGCTGGGGGAACAGATGTGGGACAGATGTGCAGGAGGTACAATGGTGGGAGGGATGAGAAGGGGGTTCAGCGGTGAGACAGAAAAGCAGGGTACAGTGTTGGGCCAGATGAGACGGGGGTTACAATGGTGGGAAAGATGAGCAGGGGGGTTCAGTATTGAGGCAGATTAGAAGGGGGTTCAGCATTGGGACAGAAGAGCAGGGGGGTACAGTGGTAGGGCAGATGTGAAAGGGGGTGCATTGGTGGGACAGATGAGCAGGGGGGTTACAGTGGTTGGGCAGAAGAACAGAGGGTACAACGGTGGGGCAGATGTAAAAGGAGGTGCATTGGTGGGACAGGTGAGCAGGGGTTTGCAGTGGTGGGGCAAAGGAGCAGGGGGTACAGATGTAGGGGGGAACAGTGGCAGGGCAGAGGAGAAAGGAGGTACATTGGTGGGACAGATGAGCAGGGGGTTACAGTGGTGGGGCAGAGGAGCAGGTGGGTACAGAGATGGGGCAGAGGGGTGCAGAGGAGAAAGAAGGTACATCAGTGGAACACATGAGCGGAGGGTTACAGTGGTGGGGCAGAGGAGCAGGAGGGTACAGAGGTGGGGCAGAAGGGTGCAGAGGAGAAAGGAGGTACATCAGTGGAACACATGAGCGGGGGGTTACAGTGGTGGGTCAGAAGAGCAGGGGGAACAGATGTGGGACAGATGTGCAGGAGGTACAATGGTGGGAGGGATGAGAAGGGGGTTCAGCGGTGGGACAGAAAAGCAGGGTACAGTGTTGGGCCAAATGAGAAGGGGGTTACAATGGTGGGATAGATGAGCAGGGGGGGTTCAGTGTAGAGGCAGATTAGAAGGGGGTTCAGTGGTGGGACAGAAGAGCAGGGGGGTACAGTGGTGGGGCAGATGTGAAAGGAGGTGCATTGGTGGGACAGATGAGCAGGGGGGTTACAGTGGTTGGGCGGAAGAACAGGGGGTACAGAGGTGGGGCAGATGTACAGGGGGGAACAGTGGCAGGGCAGAGGAGAAAGGAGGTACATTGTTGGGACAGATAAGCAGGGAGTAGCAGCGGTGGGGCAGAGGAACGGGGGGTACAGAGGTGGGGCAGAAGGGTGCAGAGGAGAAAGGAGGTGCATTGGTGGAACACATGAGCAGGGGGTTACAGTGGTGGGGCAGAAGAGCAGGGGAATCAGATTTGGGACAGATGTGCAGGAGGTACATGGGGCAGATGGGGCAGATGAGCAGATAAGTTCAGTGTTAGGACAGATGAGAAGATGGTTGAGCAGTGAGACAGAAGAGCATGGGGGTACGGCGGTGGAGCAGATGTGCAGGGAGGTACAGTGGTAGGGCAGATAAGAAAGGGGGAACACTGGTGGGGCAGATGAGCAGGGAGTTACAGTGATGGGACAGAAGAACAGGGTGGTACAGTGATGGGACAGATGAGCAGGAGGTTACAATGGTGGGGCAGATGAGCAGGGAGGTACAGAGGTGGGGCAGATGAGCAGGGAGGTATAGAGGTGGGGGAGATGTGCAGGGGGATAGAGCGATGGGGCAAATGTGCAGGGGGTTACAGTGGTGGGAGAGATTTGCAGGGGGGACAGTGATCTGAGGTGTGAAGGTGCATGAATTGGGGCTGATCTGAAGTGTGGTGTTGCAGGAATTGGGGCTGATCTGAAGAGTGAGAGTGCAGGATGTTAATTTCTTACTAATACTCAAGTAGTTTACAGCATTTCCTTTATAAAAAATCCTTTTCGTGATTGTGTGAAGTTGACATTTTTTTGCTATAAAATCGGCGCGTTCAATTTCTTTGAAAACATTTTTTTGGCACACTGCGCTTAAAAGGTTGCCTACCCCTGGTATATACTATTAGGCTCGGTTCACACTGGTGCAATGCGAGAACCCTGCGAACCCATTGTGGGTTCCCGCGTCGCACCTGAATCACACAGTGGTTCACACTGAGATCTGCGAACCGCTGGAGGTCTCAATGTAAAGTTAATAACACCCCCAGATCGGTTTGCAGATCGCAGTGCGAACTGTGAAATGGTGCAGGAATTGGATCGCATAGGTCTGAACACCCATGCAATCCGATTCCAGCGCGGACCAAAAAAAGGGTTTTAGGGGGCGTGGTCAACGACCACGCCCCCTTATGCCTTCACAGTCCCAGCATGCCCAGGGACTGTGACGGCATAAGGGGGCGGGGTCTCCGCCTATATAAGTCACAGCGGATCGCTCAGAGAGCAGTCCAGCCGGAGAGAGCGTCGTGTCAACATCTGGAGAAGAGAAGATCGAAGAAGCCAAGAAGACAAGAAGCCCAGAAGTCCGGACCTCCGCTGGCAAAAGAGCGGCATGAAGACAGCGGAGGAGGCGGCAGAAGAATTGGAACACCAGGAGACGAGGCCAGAGAGAGCGGAGAAGAACCAACCGGACGCCGGGAGAAGAGGGACCGGAGGGACCCCCGAAGCCGGAAGAAGACCCCCCAAGCCAGAGGAATACCCCCGAAGCCGGAGAAAGACCCCTCCCAGAGCTGTTTAATAAATTATTTAAAAAACCTGTGTAGTGTGTTTTATTATTGACACTTTTTCCCTAGGTAAATGGGTAGGGGTACCATGTACCCCATACTCATTCACATAGGGTGGGGGGCCGGGACCTGGGGGCCCTCTTATTATAGGGGGCTCCCGGATTCCGATAAGCCCCCCGCCCGCAGACCCCGACAACCAACGGCCAGGGTTGTCAGGAAGAGGCCCTTGTCCTCATCAACATGGGGACAAGGTGATTTGGGGTGGGGGGGCCCCGCAGGGCTCCCCCTCCCCCAAAGCACCCACCCCCCATGTTGAGGGCATGCGGCCTGGTATGGTTCAGGAGGGGGGGCGCTCGCTCGTCCCCACCCCCTTTCCTGACCGGCCGGGCTGTGTGCTCGGATCAGGGTCTGGTATGGATTCTAGAGGCGACCCCACGCCGTTTTTTCGGCATAGGGGGTTCCCTTTAAAATCCATACCAGACCTAAGGGCCTGGTATGCCCCGTGCTCGCCGCAATAGGAAAATTTGTTTTTGCTATTGCAGCGAGCGTGAGATGCAATACCCTGCCCTTGCGTCGTACAGATGAGCGGGCTTTCCGTCGGACCAGCATACAGACGAACGGACTTTCCGTCAGAAACTGAGTCCGACGGAAAGATTTAAAACATGTTTTAGGGGAAAAAAGTCCGCCGAAGCCTACACGCGATCGGATTGTCCGGCGGACCACCAAGTATGACGGAAAGTCCGCTCGTGTGTACGTGGCATAAGATGTTTAACGTTTAGTAGCAGCAGCCTGCTTTTTTTGTATCTCCTGTCATCATGGGTTAAAAAAACAAAAATTAGCCCTTAATAGTACAAAAAGAGCAGATAATCGATACTATAAGGGGTTCATTTATACTGTGAAACAGTGAAAGTAATAATATATATTAGTTATATCATATATATATATAATAATAAATACACCCAGAAGTAGGATATATGGGCATTTTAACTAGGAGTCAGACATGAAGCTATATGAGGGGTGGGAGATATAAATCTTTTATATTAAAGTATTACTAAAAGCTGAGGCTTTTTTTCCCATGGCTATAATCATTTTAAATATAATGCATAATACTGGTAAAAATGTACTTTAAATGTAATTGTGATGCCTTATAGTACCTCCAGTCTATCAGTCTCCACCTTCTCTGGGTTCAGATGCTGATCTTCCCTGCACAGAGTCTTTAAAGTGATTTTTTTTAAAACAACAAACATGTTATACTTATCTGCTCTGTGTAATGGTTTTGCACAAAGCAGCCCTGATTCTCTTCTTCTGGGGTCCCCCACCAACACTTCTGGCTCCTCCTGCCTTCAAACTGTCCCAATAGCAAGCTGCAAAGTACAGTATAATGTGTCCCTATAGCAAGGTAAAAAAACTTCTGCCTTTAGAAGCACTCACTTCCTGCCCAGGACTACATGTCCCATGAGGGATTGCTACTAACACATTCCCAAGTTCTCAGGCACTTACTGACATGTGTGAACGGTGTACTGAGCTGTATGTGTGCTGCTCTGTCTCTTTTGACATGTATGGATGGTATACTGAGCTGTATGTGTGCTTCACCGTATTTCCTGATATGTGAACAAATAATGCCTTCTGTATGCAGGCCAACTAATCGGCTGGCCGATTAATCGATTATGAAAATTGTTGAAAACTATTTTGGTGGGATGTAGGGGCAGTCTATCTTGCAATTAGTCTCCTGGCTAAATATAACAGCCTCAGTATCACTATGTATGTAGTAGGGGGATATAAGTCTTCCTCAAATCCGCCAAGTAGGCAAGTGACTGGGACAAGTTGCAGCTGTGTATTTTAGGTATGGTATGATTAAACATTCCCAGCACCTCCTGCCAATATCATACCAGTTTGGGACATCTCCACAACATATGAATTAGAGTTCTTTGGTGTAACTGGCATTTTGCACACAAAGGAGAGTCCTTTCTACACCACTTATGTAACTGCAATGGTGTCCTATAAGAGCGATGAAGAATAAACAAATGTGTTAGCTTTTGGGCAGCTGACACAGACACCAGCGGGCCTGCTGTCAATAATTGGTCCCACCTATGCCCATCTATTGGACCTATATCAACTTCCCATTTTTCCAGCTTGGATATGGATAAGTAAACAGGCGTTGATGCGGGAGATAATTCCTTTTTTATCTGTGGCAGTGAATATAGATTTAAGAAATCCGAGTCATGCAGTCGCAGGGTTGAACCCCTATTCGGTGCTCTAATAGCATGTCGCAGTTGTAAGAACATAAAGTATCAGTTATGCAATGGGGGAACTCTTCCCATAGTTGATCAAAAGATTTCAATTCTAACCCATCATATATGTGTACAAGGTATGTGACTCCAGCTTCTCTCCACACAACCTGATTGGTAAGTTTCGGGGCAGGATTGGTTATTCCAAATTGGAGTCGATTCCATAAAGCCCTCTGTACTCAGTCTACTTTTCAACTCTGTCCAGAGTTTCAGAATCATCTGTACCGTGGGGCAATGCGGTGCCAGATCCAGAAGTCCCTGCATTGCAGAGTAATCCGCAAGTGAAGATATCAACAGAGTTCTAGAGGGGTCTAACATATTTAGTATATCCCATCCAGTTAAATGTTGCAGTTGGGCAGCTAAAAAATAGGATTTTTAAAACAGCTTACCTGTAAAATCCTTTTCCTTGAAGTACATCACGGAACACAGAGCCATAGTAGTTACTATGTGTGATGTCCCATAGCAATGCCAACTGAAGGGAGGGAGACACAACAAAAAGTAGGGCAATAAGAGACTAGAGGACTAATACTTTAGCCTGCAGTACCCTGCGCCCAAAGGTGATATCCTCATGACCTTTTACATCTATTTGATAGAATCTGGTAAATGTATAGACTGAAGACCAAATTGCGGCCTTACAGATTTGAGCCACGGAGGCTTGGTGATGCACTGCCCAGGAAGCACTAACATCCCTAGAGGAGTGTGTTTTGATTTGAGAGGGTGGAATCCACCTCTTTAACCATGAGCTTGAACAATTACTTGTCAAATCTATTTAGAATAGTAGATTTCAATGCTGCCTGTCCTCCTTTAGGACTTTCAGGCAACATGAATAAAAACATCCGTTTTCCAAATCTGAGCAATCGCCTTTAAGTGTGCTCTCACCACATCAAAAAAAAAATGTAGTGATTTTTCTTCCAAAGAACAGGGTTCTGGAAAAAGGACGGTAGAACAATATCCTGGTTTACATAAAAACCTGATACTACCTTTGGTAAAAAGTTAGGATGAGGATGCAATACTACCTCATCCTTGTGAACAACAAAAATATGGCTCTTTACAAGAAAGAGCAGCCAATACTGGTACCCTTCTTGCAGCAGAAAAAATAGTTTCCTTGTCAAAAAAAGGACCAAGGGAATATGTCGTATCGGCCCAAAAAAGGCTGTTTTGTAATGCCGACAAAACTAAATTCAAGTCCCAAGGGTTCGGGAGTTACTTAACCGGAGATTAAGCCGAGTTACCCCCTGAATAAAGTTATGGACCAAAGAATGCGAAGCAAGTGGTCATTGAAAAAATACAGATAAGGCCGAGACCTGTCTTTAGAAGCACTCAAGGCCAGCTTTATTTCTCACCGCATCTGCAGAAAAAAATCAAAGACTCTACCTAGACTTATTTCCTGGGGTGCAGCTCCTGGTTTCACACCAGGAGACATATGTTTCCCAGACTCCATAATATATAACCATGGAGGCTGGCTCTGCATAAACCAAGGTAGAAAACTACCGAACCTGACAGCCCAGAGTGTGGGCCTCAATAGCCAAACCGTTGAATTTATCGTTTGTAAAGTAGGATGGAACTTCGGACCTTGCGAGAGAAGGTCTGGCCGTGAAGGTAGGGTCCATGGGTTCCCTACTGCCATCTCTACGATCTCTGCATACCAAAATTTCCTGGACCCCGCTGGGGGTCACAAGAATCAACGACTTCCCTTCCTGGTTGATCCTGTGAAGAAGTTGTGGATGCAGGCAGAATAGGAGGGAATGCACAAATCAGTGAGAACCGATTCCACGGGAATAGCAAGGCATCCGTTCCGCATGTTCTTGACACATTCTTGACACAAAGTTGTCAATCTTTTTTGTTGATCCTGGCCACAAACAGATCTATGCCTGGGATCCCCCATCCTTGACATATTGACAGGAAGATATCAGGGTGAAGGAACCATTCTCCCAGGAAAAACTGCTGGCGACTCAAGTAGTCCGCCTACCAATTTTCTATTCCTAGAATGAAAACTGCCGATAGGCAAAGTACATTGTCTTCTTCCCAAGATAGCATAAGATTCACCTTTCTCTGGGCCGCACAACTTCTTGTGCCCCCTTGGTGATTAATATAGGCCATTGTATCATAAACGGATTGACTCCTAGCAGGACAATACCTTAAACTGACATTCAGGCCCTCAGAACCAAGTGTTCTGCCTGAATTTTTAAAATGTTATTGGGCAAGGCCATTTCTGAGCTAGGCCACTTCTCCTGGACAGCTGCCTCTTTCAGGACTGTCCCCCAACCTAACAAAAAAAAGGTTGGCATATGTTGATACTATTTCCCAGGTAACTGAAATAAGGATTTTCCCCTATGCAGATTTTTGGATGTTAACCATAAACTGAGGCTCCGGCGCACTCAGCCTACAGCACCTGGTATTTCCAGGTGGTCTTTCATCCGGGTACTAACCAGGCCCGACCCTGCTTAGCCTCCAAGATTGGACGAAATTAAGCGCTATCAGGGTGATGTGGCCGTAGACTTTGGAGTCAGACACATTGGGAATATAGAGCTTGAATTCTCTGTTTCAACTGATAGGTTACTGCTTTGCAGCAATCTAGAATGAGACTGAGCATAAAGAATGGCCTCAAATGAAGCCACCATCTTTCCCAACAACCTCACGCAAAGTTGAATAGGAGAAAAACATCTTGCTTCGACTACCTAGATCAGTCCTTTATGGCGCTGATCTTAGCCTGGGGTACGAATACCCTTTTCTGGGTGTACCTATGATCAGACCCAAGTATTTTCTTCATGTTTTAAAGAAGATTCCTCCTAGGTTGAGAATCCGACCTAGATATTCCAGGTAGTCGAATGTGGTGACCATACTTTTGGTCTAAGCGGGCTACCGACTGGTCTAACAAGAACAGATCGACTAGGTAAACCATAATTGTTATACCTTGGGCCCTCAATCTGGCTAGAAAAGGAGCCAGAACCTTGTACCCGAGGTGTAGCAGCTAGATCGGAAAGCAGAGCTACGCACTGAAAAAGAAGATTTTCCACTTTGAAAGAAAATATTACTAGTGAGAGAGGAAATAGGCAGATGGAGATATGCACCTTCATGAAAAAAAGGGAGAGATTATATTCAGCAATTGAATTTTAGATTTTTGAGATCTAGAATGTCCATTTGGATTTAACCAAATCCCAAGCTCTTACATGGGGCCACCATGAACACTTTTTGCCAAAAGGTGATCCAATGCTAGAGAGAAAGATTTATTATCCTCGATCCTTAGGAATGTTTTATCTGAGAAAACGAGGAGACGGAAACTCTTGGAACTCCAGTTTGTACGTTGGAGCTATTGAGGAAGTCCCCCATTCATCTTGACATTCCTTCTGCCAGATCCCTGAGAACTGTAGAAGAATTCTCCCCATTGAACAAGCGGGGGGCACCTCCTCATAAAGAAGCTACAGTATCTTGTAGGCTTTCTCCCTCAAGACCTCTTTTTTCCCTGGGGTTAAACCTGAGGATCACCCTTTGAACCTGACAGCGGAGGCCGTCGTGACTGCCTGGAGGCTGATGCCCCCAGCACAGAAGAAGGAACTTTGAAATGAAAAACAGAATTAGTCCTTCAGTTAAAAGGCAAAATGGGTATCCCCAGATAGCTGTCTTACCGAAAAAGGGAAGACTAGCCAGGATCTTCTTGCATGACGCTTAGCGAAGGCGCAATCTGTCATAGCAACTATTGCAAACATAAAGCTGCCTCCTGGACCTGCTGAGCAGGTTAACACCTGTTAAAACTGGTTTATCAACAATTAACCAATTACTGTCAGCACAGGCTGAGACACTCAACCTGCCAGAAAAAAAGTGCTTTTTTTTTTCTTTTTTTTTTAATAGGAATTCCAACCTTTTATCCATTGGATCCCTAAGTATTTGAGTAATGTCTGCTGGACAAGACAAACTTACTCACAAAGGATATAGTAGCCTTAATTGCTGGTATACCCCGCTTAGTGAATTTTCTCTATCATAGGATAAAGTGTGAAAACTTTTTAGAAAGGAAAATAATGCTTATCTGGGTGATCCTCCAGATACAAAAAAAATTTCCAACAAAGAATGGACAGGAAAAAGCATGCACAGCTTGAAGAGGCTTTAGCGAACCCAAACACTCAGTTAAGGGTACATAAATGTGGAGCGGATCATTCAGCAAGAAATTGTACCATCAATCTTACAGACTGTGAAAGCTGACTCTCCCGCAATTGACACCTCAGAAAAGGAGTCATCAGCCTCACCACGGTCCCCTGAGGGAATCGTCTTCTCCTGCCCCTAGTTCCTCAGCCTGAGGGTCTTAGGAAAATGGAAAAGAACCTGTCACATCTTGACCACACTGGGATGCAGTTAACCCGTCTGGGATGCAATTAAAGTCGCTAAACTTCTTTTAAAAACCTACTGTGGCTGAGGAAAATGAACAGGGGCTGCAGTGTTGAAAACAGTTGCAAACATTTCATGGCCCCGATGCTCACTCTCACTCTGACCCCTGATACAGGGGAGGATGCCATTTGAAGAGTAGGCTTTCCAAAGCTTGAGGGAGACCCTTTTAGCTCCTTTTTTGGGTGTGTTTCAACCCCCCCCCCCCTTCTGAATATAGCCCGATGCACACAGCAGAGGTACTACCAGAAGAAATCACATCCATTGCTTGAGCAATAGTCAGCCACTGCCGCTGCTATTAACGCTCAGCCTGATGCAATAGTAAATGTGTCAAAAAGAATGCTTGTGTCACCAACCTCTTTCATGCCCCTCTAGGCTCTTGTGTCCCTCCGCAGCTTGCAGCATTAACACTAGTGCTTTTAAAAACACTCTTTCCTGCGCTGGACGTTGAAGGATGCCAACGCTGCGCTAAGCCCAGCCCCCCTCAGTCGCCTACGGCCTCCCTCCTCTCTTTCAAAAAAAAAAAAAGAGTTTTCCTGCGCAAGCGCGGGCCTCTGATCCTATGGGATCTTACAGAGAGGGGAGAAAATGGTGAGGAGAGCCTGGAAGCCGTGAGCAGTGTGGTGTGCCGTTCGTTTTTTTTTTGTTTTTTTTTTAGTGCTTCTTCCTCTTGAAGAGGGGTAGCAAATAGCAAAGGTGGGGGGCGTCTAGTGGGGAGGAAAACCCCCTCCAGACTTACCGGAGGCCTGCTGTTGGCTGTAGGAAATGGAAGCTGCTGCTCCGGACACATCGTGAGCTCTCAGAGGATGTATGAGAAGGTATGTGCTCTATACAGCCCCCAGTGGTGACACATAAGCATGACAACATTTACTAACTTAAAGGAGACATTCATAAGAAAACTCAAAAATTTCTTAGAAAAACTCCACTTACCTTTCCCACCGCAGGGTTTTCTGTGGTAAAACCAACAGACCCAATCTTCACCCTTCACGGTGGGTTTCATTAAACCTTTAGGAGCTGGGGATCCTTGAGGAAATCCACAATCCTGGATCTGTAATAGCACTACCGCCAGTAAAACTTTATGACCTTACTACCAAAAGTTCTGGATTCCGGGGTCCAGCTCTCGAAAAAGAGAAGCGTTTACAGGCAAACCCTCGTTTCTTCGGACACGAGGCCCAGGTACCATTCAATTCGGCCTAAAAGACACTTTGAATGGATCCGGCTGCATGGCTAGCCCCAGCAAGGATTGCTCCAGTGGAGCTCAGCACATCTTTACTTGTGACCAACACCTTAGACACTGGCGAAAAAACTGAGATACTCCCAGTAGTGGGAGGGGTTATATAGGGAGTGCACTTTTTATCTTAGGGTGTGCCAGTGTCCATCACCTGAAGGTGGCCTATAACCCACATAGTAACTACTATGGCTCTGTGTCCCGTGATGTACGATAAGAAAATATGTAAGGGCATGTGGTACTGCTAGTCCGCCCTGATCCTTAGGGTATTGTAGGGAAGTCAGTTTAATCCTAACCACTGCGTTTTTCCTTAATAATGCTCCATATAACGAGTCCACTCATCGAAACCAGTATTGTGGTATACATACAGGGGCATTATGAGGACATACAACAGCTGGGGAGCCCAAACCATTTTAATTGGGTTAGCCCTGCCCGTTACTGAAAGAGGTAACTTGCACCAGCTACCAAGTTTATGTTGAAACTTTTGTAAGATGGGTTTGAGGTTTAAAGTTATATAGTCATTGACATTGGCAGTCTGTCAGGGCTGAGCACAGCCCTTCCTTCTCTGAGCTGGCCGCTCAGCTGTCGGCTAATATCCAGCTCCCATCTCTCTCCACAGTTACACAGCTGTTGTTGATTCTGCTCGTCAGTCCTGCCTACTTAAAGCCATCCAGCTCACTTGAGCTCTGCCTTCGCCTTGGTCACATCACAAGAAACCATCTTGTGCATACCTGTTTAAAGACTGGCTTTGCTGCTTGCTGTTCCTCTACTTGGATCCCTGACTTCTGGCCTGGCTGATTACTCGATCTGGTTACTGAACTCTGGCTTGGCTGATTACCTGATCTGGTTACTGAACTCTGGCTTGGCTGACTACCCAATCCAGTTACTGGACTCTGGCTATGCTTTAACTACGCTTACTCTATTTACCTTTTTATTTTTATTAATCAACAAGTGTGATTTTACTGTACTTCTGTCTCAGTCTGGTTCATGGTTTTTGACACAGTCACCATTATACCCAAGTATCTGAAGGATTGTGCTATCTCAACTTGTGATGCTACCTGTGGTAGGGGTGTCCTCAATGGGTTTAACAATAAAAGAGAGGATTTATGCCAATTTATAGCAAATCCAGATAACTGCCCAAATTGTTCAATGAGGCGCATGACTGTTTCCAATGATCCAGTAGTATCCCCCAGGTACAGTATATTAAGGTGTCGGCATTAAAAGAGAGCTTATCTTATCTCCCAGCCCATCAAAACACCACTATATCAGGGGATGCCCTCATCCTGGCTGCCAGAGGTTCCAGCGCCAGGGCAAAAAGTAATGGTGAGAGGGGGCAGCCCTGTCTAGTGCCCCTATGCAGAGGAAAGGGATCTGACAGGGTCCCATTAATCCAACTAGAATTTGTTCATGACAGCCCATAGGTATCGCCACTCAACGCTGTTAAAAGCTTTGGCAGCTTAGATGGAGAACACGACCCTATTACCCGGATTATCAACCGGTAACTGTATATTCAGAAACAATCTGATATTCAGCGCAGTCGACCTAGCCGGTATGAACCCTGACTGATCTAAATGTATTAAAACTGACACCACCTTTGCTAACCTTGTGGCAAGTACTCCAGCCAACAACTTGATGTCTGTATTTATTAGAGATATAGGTCGGTAAGAATCAGGGAACACCGGGTCTTTTCCAGGCTTGGGAATCACTACAATGACGGCTTCATTCATAGAGGGTGGTAACAAGCCAGTTTTAACAACATCATTTAGGGTCTCCAGCAAGATAGACAAGAGAGGCTCACTATAGCGCTTGTAGATCACACCAGGGGACTTTATTGGCCAAACTTGCCACAGCTTCGGCTAATTCCTCCACTGTCAGGGTAGCAGCATTAATAATTTTGTGACCATCAGCAGGCAGCGACGGAAGAGGACAGCAATCCAAAAATTGCAACAGCGCCTGAAAAGACTCTTTACTGCAAACCACAGCCAAGGTACAAAAGGTACAAATTATTTCAAATGGCTATTGGAATCTCAACGCAAAGTACGGCAAAAAAAAAAAAAAGTCTCAATTGGTAAAAAGGCACAGGAAGCAAACTATTTGGTGGCAGAAATTGCCCAGAAAAGAAAGTCACATAGTTGGTGGAAATATAATAATGCCAGGGTGTAAAATTATTGTGACTTACATGCTAGGAGCTGAAGTAAAAGAATTTGAAAAGGTTGCACTCATACAGTACAATAAGTTAGCGTGATCTCCTGAAAAAAAATAGCTTCGCTATCCAGGTTGATGAGTCCAACAATACCACCAATGCATGCCATCTTGTAGCATTTGTACAAATTGAAAAAAGTGGTGAAATTCAAGAAATCTTTTTCTGCTGCAAAGAACTGCTTCAAACAACCAAGGGTCAAGACATATTTAATGTTTTGTCTGCCTATCTGTAATCAAAAGGCCTGTCTTGGAATGGTTGTGTTGGAATTTGTACTGATGGTGCCCCATCATTGGTTGGCTCCATGAAAGGCTTTCCCTTACTTGTAAAAAAGGAAAACCCTAATTTTGTCACAACACATTGCTTTATGCATAGAGAAGTCCTCATGTCCAAAACTCTTGTAGCTGAACTGAAAGTGTTCTGGATGATGCAACATAAATGGTGAACTTTATTAAACAAAGACCAGTTCACTTAAGAATGTTTCAAAAACTTTGTAAAAGCTAAGTAGAGGACAAGTTCTCCAGAGTGTTTGAACTGAAAGAACTAAAGGAGTACTTTCAAGAAATTAGAAGGTCAGATTTTGCTGAGTGTTTTGAAGATTGACTTCAGAATCTGGCATACTTAGCTGACATTGTTAATCACGTGAACCTGCTAAAACATCTCTGCAAGGTTCTGGAGAAAATATCCTGACTTCAGGCAACAAGATATTTGGATTCAAAACAAAATTGAATCTTTGGAAAAGCCATGTTTTTTTCAAAGGGAATCTGAAGAGGTTTTCCCTGTTCCTTGGCCTTGGAAGTCAGGAAGGATACCAGCAGGTTTCAAGTCTAATTGAAAGCCACCTGGATGTATTGCAGAGCAAAATTGAATATTCTTTTCCTTTTCTTTCAACACAAATGATTGGGTGATTGTTTCTCTGAGCCTTCTGTTCAGTCAGAGAAAATTAGTTTAAAAGACAACAGATACCCTCAGGATGAGGTTTAATGCTCTATGTTTGGACAAATTCTGGATTTCAGCCAAATAAGAGTATCCTGCCATTTACAGAAAGGCATTGAATGTTTTGCTGCAGTTTTCTACTTCCTACTTGTGTGAGCAAGGTTTTTACGGTTTTAGGAAGCATCAAGAGCAAGGATCAAAATAGTTTTGTTTTAGTTGAAGATGAAATTCATGTGTGCTTATTTCAAGTTCGACCCAGAATTGAGCATCTGGGCAGAAAAAAGCAACCCCAAGTTTCCCATTAAGGAGGTAAGTTGTTTTTTTAATATTTATTCTATTATTTGATGCTGCTTTATTAATTCCTGTTATATCTACAGCTCACTGATCAGATCCAATGTTCCGAAAAAAAAAAATCATTTTTCGTAGTTTGTTAAAAAAAATTTGCAAACAGGTAATTTTTCTCCTTCACTGATGTGTGCTGATGAGGCTGCACTAATGTGCACTGATGGGCACTGACAGGCTGCACTGATGGGCACTGACAGGCTGCACTGATGGGCACTGACAGGCTGCACTGATGGGCACTGACGGGCGGCACTGATGTGCACTGACAGGCGGCACTGATGTGCACTGACAGGCGGCACTGATGAGGCTGCACTGATGGGCACTGACAGGCTGCACTGATGGGCACTGACAGGCTGCACTGATGGGCACTGACAGGCGGCACTGATGTGCACTGACGGGCGGCACTGATGTGCACTGACAGGCGGCACTGATGTGCACTGACAGGCGGCACTGATGAGGCTGCACTGATGGGCACTGATTGGCAGCACTGGTGGCACTGCACTGATAATCAGTGCCCTGATTATCAGTGCCGATGTCCCTTTAACATAAGCTAGTTATCAGCTTTCTTCTTCTCTCCTCACACTGTTAGCGTGAGGGGAAAAAAAGCTAAAAACCATCTTGCGTTTACATCCTGTGATCAGCTGTCATTCGCTGACAGCTGATCATGTGGTAAAAGGCCGCTGTGATTGGCCCTTCACCTCGATCTGTGATCAGCCGAGTCCGAAGGACTCTGCAATCAAAGAGTATGTGGCCTGCATGTTGCAGGGGGGCATGCAGACAGTGCGATTACGGGAAGATGTCCACGGACGCCCTCCCGGCAAACTAAGCCCACGCTGTAGCTGTCTTTCGGCTATAGCGCAGGCAGGAAGTAATTAAACTTGTTTTTGTTCTTTGTTAGGCTGATAACATCATAGCATGTGTGAAGGTTGTGGCATATGTAACGATATCACGTATGGGACATGAAAAGCTGTAGCTAGCTGCCATCTTGTGTGGAAGTAGCCATGACAGTTTTGAGAACCATGTAACCTCACAGAGAACTCTGAACTCCGTCTTCCCCACCTTAGGAATTCAAAGCTTTTTAAGTTCAACAGAAAAGGTTATCTCAACAGAGAAAACAGTTCAGGCCTGTCGTAAAACTGTCACCCTCCCCATTCAGAGACCAAACAGGCCTAGGTCGTAAAGTCTTCTGAATACACCTCATAAGAATAAGTATGAAATTTCAGCATGTTTCATAACTTCTGACTTAGTAATAGCACAGACATAATCTGGACATATTTAGCTTCCTCAGATAATAGGGAACGTTTCAAGTCCAGACACTCCTATGTCAGGTCATATGGGAAACCCCTGGGACCACTTATTCCTCCAAAGCAGGCTATACGTTATAGATATGGCATGTTTAGACTTGTTTTGAAGGAAATCTCAAGTTGAATAATAATATGGATATTTGGAGTCTGTAAACCCTACAGATGCAGATATATGAACATGTATTACAAAATGTACCTGGGACGTGGTCATGAGTGTAGACACCTCCCAGCAACCAACCCCTACACCAGCTGACCAGATGATTGGTTACTGGTCGCTGTCAACACCCCTTTTGATTTGACAGAAAAGAGGAGATGCCAAGACAATGGTCAGTTCTCCTTTTACCATCCAAGAAGTAACATCTGCCAAGTCGAGAACCGATTACCTAGCTCATCGATCGAACTCTGATCAACCCTCGGACATTAATTGCAAGTATTCTCTCTTCCCAATTCTACCTTATTGCTTTGTGGCTGTATATTGTCTTTATATTTTGAAACATCTTTCTTCTGTAAATATTTTATTTGCATCAACCTTGACCTTTTCATAATAAACCCTTATGTTGAAAAGTGTTAACCTTGTCTCTAAAGCTCTTAATGCAAGCTATAAACGAACCTGCCTCTTGAAGGGCGCTACTGTTATAGAGTAAGACTCTGAGCAGATCTGTCTGTAGTGGCAGTGTGTGTGTCAGACGCTTATTCTAAAATTATAATTGGTATTGCAAAATTACGAGTCTCCCCCGGCTCGGTCTTTTAAACGGGGGTGGTGGCAGTTAAAGGGTTAATTGTGTAATTAGCCCAGTGACAATCACTCTCAGGCTGCTCGCACCTAGATTGTGGTCCCGCAAGCTGGAAAATCTTTGTGCTGGGCGCAGCTGAGAGTGGCATTGTTACGTAAGTGACAGCGTGGTGTGAGGTTGGCCGGTCCTTTGTCGCGAGTTAGCGAGGAGGGCAGGGATCTGACACCCGCGTTCGTCACATATTGGTTGGCAGCGTAGCGGGATAGTTTCGCATTAAGAGCATTCAGTGCATTGTTAGGAATTAGCTCTGCACTGAAGGATTGTAACCTTTGTGGAAACAGTCCTTAGAGACAAGCTGGTGCATATTTTTTATTTCGATTTTTTCAAGAGAGACATACAGCAACAGCTCCTTCCTACACCTTCTTCCTATCTCTTCTTTCTGTTCTATCTCTTCTGCTTGCAAAATGTCTGGGTTATCAGCATATAAAAAGATGAGCAAGAATGAACTGACTGTTGAGTGCGCAGAAAGAGGAATTGATGTCGGTGGCAAAAATCGTGAAGGCTTGATACATGCCTTACAGGAGTTTGATATCCGTGCACACCAGAACCTGGGGGAAACTGGACCAGAAAGGGTTTCCGCTACTCCAGAGCCCAGTGGTTCAGAGGCGGCCTCACCAGATGGGCAAGCAGAGACTGACACTGGAATACCACGGATTGTTACCTCCAAGCCACCACAAGAGCAGGCTAGCATCAGATTGCCTGAAAACATCATAGACTCTCTTCAAATGCAAGAAACTCTACAAAACCTCAGGGAGACGGATCCTGTGGTGTACCTGCAGTTTCTGGAACGCCAGGCTGAGCGAGAAGAGCGCAGGGCTGAGCGAGAGGCGGCAGAACGCCAGGCTGAGAGGGAGGCTGATCGTCGGCACGAATTGGAGATGGCTAGGCTCCAGCAGCAGCGACAGGCTCAGAACCTCGGATCCCTAGAGCACAGGGATGCCTCTCTGCCAGTGATCCCAGCAGCCAAATTTCCAGTTATGGAAAAGGACAGTGACATTGACGTGTATCTACTGTCGTTTGAAAAAACATGCCGTCAGTACCATCTGCCCCCAGCACAATGGGCCCGGTACCTGACACCAGGGCTACGAGGCAAGGCCCTGGATGCTTATGTCGAACTGTCAGAAGAACAGTGCGACGATTATGCGGCCCTAAAAGCTGCAATCATCCAAAAGTTTCAGCTAACCCCGGAAGTGTACCGGAAGCGTTTTAGGTCCTTGCAAAAGGGGCCTGGGGACTCATACATGGATGTGGTAGGTCGCTTACGTACCACATTCCGGCAGTGGACTAAAGGCTTGGAAGCCGATTCTTTTGAATCCCTGGAAGATCTTATGATTGCAGATCAACTTTTGCACATCTGTCCTACAGACGTCAGACAGTTTGTGCTGGAGCGAAAGCCAGCCTCTGCCAAAGCAGCAGCAGAACTGGCAGATACCTATATCCACTCTCGGGTATCTGACCATCGCAAGGCTCCTCTGAATGGCTGGAAAGGAGGGAAATCGCACACGGCAACCCCTCCTATGCCTACCAAACAAGTTCCTCAGCAGCCGGAACCTGCAACTCCTGGAGCCAAGGCCTTCCTAACGGACAAACGCAAATGCTACAACTGTGGGGGAGCCGGACATCTCAGGGCGCAGTGCCCTGAGCAGAAGAAGACGACATCACCTGGCCATCCGGCTAGCAACCCTTCCGCTGTGCTGCTCGTCAGTGGGAAACCTCCCGGAACCAATGCCAACTTGCAGCCAGTCATCGTAGGCCACCGGACTGTAACAGGCTTTCGTGACACCGGAGCTGAAGTCACATTGGTCAGACCAGAGGTTATAGAAGAAACAGACATCATCCCAGAGAAGTTCCTTACCCTCACCGGAGTTGGGGGGACCCGTTCCTGTGTACCCCGTGCCTATGTTTTTATTGATTGGGGTGCCGGAAGTGGGATGAGAGAGGTGGGTGTCTCGGAGGAGATCCCCACTGCGGTGTTGTTGGGTTCTGATTTAGGTACCCTTGTTTCATACTATGCCCCTGCTAAAAGCACCCCAGATGCTCCCACGGATCTCTCCGGACCTCCCAAGGTACTGTTTACAGATGTTGGGGTAATATCTGGGCAACCTGTAGATGGACAGAGGGAGGGGGAGGGTGGAGTGGAAGTGCAAGGTCCTCCTTCTTCAGAGACAGGAGAGGAGGCCCCCTTGCCAGTGAAGGTAACTGATGTATGTTCCAATGATGCTGAACTGATAAAGGTTAAATGTGATGATAATGATGATGATGATAATGATGATGATAATGCATTGCCAGTACTGGTGGTCACTCGCAGTGCTGCAAAGGCAGCCGAGGTGCAGGCCCTGGTCGCAGAACAGCAGGAGGAGGTCTCTGGGCCCTCTCCCTGTTCTGACCCAGTGGACTCCACCTCTGTTGAGCCTCAGCAGCTGTCCATGTTTGCCACAGGACTGCTGGCTGGGACCTGTTGTTCCGCCTTTGAAACAGCACTGCAGACAGACCAAACACTAGCACAGCTCAGGAGTCTAGCTGATCGCCCCCCTGCAGAGAATGACAAACAAAAGGTCTATTGGGACAAAGGTAAACTGTACAGAGAAAATATGCCTGCAGAGGGGAATGAGGCTGACCTAGGTAGCAGGCAGCTGGTTGTACCCAGTCAATTTAGGGGACAGCTGCTAAAAGTGGCTCATGAGATTCCCCTCGCAGGGCACTTGGGGATCACTAAGACCCGAGGGCGGTTGATACATAACTTTTATTGGCCTACAATGCTCGCTGACATAGCTGACTACTGTCGGTCCTGTGTTACCTGCCAGCGAGTTGGCAAGGCAGGGGATGTACACAGGGCTCCGCTAAAACCTTTGCCTGTGATTGACGAACCTTTTAAGAGGGTGGCAGTGGATATCATTGGGCCTTTGGCCATCCCTAGCAGTTCAGGCAAACGTTTTATCCTTACAGTTGTCGACTATGCCACGCGTTATCCGGAGGCGGTGGCTCTCTCCTGCGTCCGGGCAGACAAGGTCGCTGATGCTCTGCTGGGAATCTTCACAAGAGTGGGATTCCCGGCTGAGCTCATTAGCGATCAAGGCCCTCAGTTTGTGTCCGACTTGATGCAAGCTCTCTGTCGGAAAATACAGATGACGCATATCATGGCCAGTCCTTATCACCCACAAACGAACGGTTTGTGCGAGCGTTTCAATGGAACCTTGAAACAAATGTTGTGCACCTTTGTGCACTCCCAGGGTAAGGACTGGGAACGATATCTGCCTCATCTGCTGTTTGCTTACAGAGAGGTGCCTCAGGAGTCCACAGGCTTTTCGCCATTTGAACTTTTGTACGGACGGAGGGTAAGAGGACCCCTGGACCTAATCCGTGAGACCTGGGAGGGCAAGATTGCCGACTCAAAGGTCTCTGTTGTGGATTATGTCCTAAAATTCAGAGATAAAATGGAGACGCTGGTGGAAATTGTGCGGGAGAACATGACCCAGGCCCAGACTAGGCAGAAAGAGTGGTATGACCGTAACGCTAGGGAGCGGACCTATGACATTGGTCAGAAGGTGTATGTTCTGCTTCCCCTGCGGCAGAACAAGCTCCAAGCCGCATGGGAAGGCCCGTACACCATCACCCAGCGTCTGAATGATGTCACCTACTTGGTCAGGTTGGGAGAAGGGCGTAGACGGCAGAAGGCCATTCATGTTAACATGATCAAAGCCCATCATGAGCGCACGGCCTATGTCATGCCGGTCTGCAGCAGGCCAGAGCCCGAGGAGGCTGATCCACTTCTGGACCTGCTAGCAGACACCAGGGAGGTAGACTCAGAACTCCTGATAAACTCCAATCTTACCCCCACCCAGGTACCTGGACTGAAGCGAGTGCTGGCAGTACATGGTAGCAGGTTTACGGGAAAGCCTGGGAGGACACACCTCGCTGTCCACCAGGTGGACACCGGGGCACATCCCCCCATTAAACAGTCGGCCTATCGCGTCTCCCTGGAGGTGCTGGCCGACATGAAAAGGGAGGTGGAGGAAATGCTGCAGCTGGGGGTGATTCAGAAGTCCCACAGTGCCTGGGCGTCCCCAGTAGTCTTGGTCCCCAAAAAGGACCAGACGACCAGGTTCTGTGTGGACTACCGGAAACTGAATGCCATCACTACTGCAGATGCCTACCCTATGCCCCGGATTGATGAGTTGTTAGATAGGCTGGCGGCCGCCCGTTATATAACAATCATGGATCTGAGCAGGGGGTACTGGCAAATTCCTCTGGCCCCTGAGGCCCGGGAAAAGTCGGCCTTCATCACCCCATTCGGATTGTTCGAGTTTACCGTCATGCCGTTTGGGATGAAGAATGCCCCAGCTACCTTCCAGAGAGTCATGAATGACTTACTGGAGGGGCTGGAAACCTTTGCCGTAGCCTACTTGGATGACATCGCCGTGTTCAGCCCTACCTGGGAAGAACACCTGGTGCACCTGTCACAGGTCCTAGACCACCTGACAGCCGCCAATCTGACTGTCAAACCCAGTAAGTGTCAGATTGGCATGACTGATGTGCAGTACTTGGGACACCAGGTAGGAGGAGGTACCCTGAAACCCGAGACAGGGAAGGTTGAGGCCATCCTGGCCTGGCCTACCCCTCAAACCAAAAAGCAGGTTATGTCTTTCTTGGGGACCGCTGGCTACTATAGGAAATTTGTATGTAACTATAGTAGCCTGGCCAAACCTCTGACTGACCTAACCAAAAAGAAACTGCCCAAGGTGGTGTCTTGGACACCAGAATGTGAGCAGGCATTTCAGGCCTTGAAGGGGGCGCTGGCCAGCGCACCTGTGCTGCAGGCTCCAGACTTCACCCGCCGTTTCCTTGTGCAGACGGATGCCTCTGCCTTTGGATTGGGTGCAGTCCTGAGCCAGGTGGACGAGGCCGGAGAGGAGCATCCCATCCTCTACCTGAGCAGGAAGCTGCTTCCCAGGGAAGTAGCATATGCCACGATCGAAAAGGAGTGTCTTGCGATCGTGTGGGCTCTCCAGAAGTTACAAACGTACCTTTATGGACGGCACTTCACTGTGATCACAGATCACAATCCCTTGAGCTGGCTAAATCGTGTTGCTGGGGAGAATGGCAAACTACTTCGGTGGAGCCTAATTCTTCAGCAATACGATTTCACCATCCAGCATAAGAAAGGCAGCGCCCATGGCAATGCTGATGGGCTGTCACGACAAGCCGAGCCCGCAGGAGTCGGTTGCGTCAGGAGGGAAATTGTAGTTCCCTCCCATGCAACCACCTAAGGGGGGAGGTGTAACGATATCACGTATGGGACATGAAAAGCTGTAGCTAGCTGCCATCTTGTGTGGAAGTAGCCATGACAGTTTTGAGAACCATGTAACCTCACAGAGAACTCTGAACTCCGTCTTCCCCACCTTAGGAATTCAAAGCTTTTTAAGTTCAACAGAAAAGGTTATCTCAACAGAGAAAACAGTTCAGGCCTGTCGTAAAACTGTCACCCTCCCCATTCAGAGACCAAACAGGCCTAGGTCGTAAAGTCTTCTGAATACACCTCATAAGAATAAGTATGAAATTTCAGCATGTTTCATAACTTCTGACTTAGTAATAGCACAGACATAATCTGGACATATTTAGCTTCCTCAGATAATAGGGAACGTTTCAAGTCCAGACACTCCTATGTCAGGTCATATGGGAAACCCCTGGGACCACTTATTCCTCCAAAGCAGGCTATACGTTATAGATATGGCATGTTTAGACTTGTTTTGAAGGAAATCTCAAGTTGAATAATAATATGGATATTTGGAGTCTGTAAACCCTACAGATGCAGATATATGAACATGTATTACAAAATGTACCTGGGACGTGGTCATGAGTGTAGACACCTCCCAGCAACCAACCCCTACACCAGCTGACCAGATGATTGGTTACTGGTCGCTGTCAACACCCCTTTTGATTTGACAGAAAAGAGGAGATGCCAAGACAATGGTCAGTTCTCCTTTTACCATCCAAGAAGTAACATCTGCCAAGTCGAGAACCGATTACCTAGCTCATCGATCGAACTCTGATCAACCCTCGGACATTAATTGCAAGTATTCTCTCTTCCCAATTCTACCTTATTGCTTTGTGGCTGTATATTGTCTTTATATTTTGAAACATCTTTCTTCTGTAAATATTTTATTTGCATCAACCTTGACCTTTTCATAATAAACCCTTATGTTGAAAAGTGTTAACCTTGTCTCTAAAGCTCTTAATGCAAGCTATAAACGAACCTGCCTCTTGAAGGGCGCTACTGTTATAGAGTAAGACTCTGAGCAGATCTGTCTGTAGTGGCAGTGTGTGTGTCAGACGCTTATTCTAAAATTATAATTGGTATTGCAAAATTACGAGTCTCCCCCGGCTCGGTCTTTTAAACGGGGGTGGTGGCAGTTAAAGGGTTAATTGTGTAATTAGCCCAGTGACAATCACTCTCAGGCTGCTCGCACCTAGATTGTGGTCCCGCAAGCTGGAAAATCTTTGTGCTGGGCGCAGCTGAGAGTGGCATTGTTACGTAAGTGACAGCGTGGTGTGAGGTTGGCCGGTCCTTTGTCGCGAGTTAGCGAGGAGGGCAGGGATCTGACACCCGCGTTCGTCACAGCATATACCCTGGAAAGCCTGTTAGTACAGTCTGTAAGCAGGATGTGTTTGGCATAAGTGGATTTACATGTATTGTGGTGCAAGGCAATACATGGCATCAAAGACTTGCACAACAAAAGTAAAAACCACAGAAGAGCTCCAATGCAAATCCAAACAAATTGTGTGGTGGTGTCATCCAGGAACAATAATAAGGTCTGGTGATCCTATAAGACCCATTTTTCCTGAGAGTCTGCTACACTCAAATTTTTACACATCACATCACTTCACTTATAATGCCCTGTACACACGACCAGACTTTCCTTCAGACTAGGTCCGACAGTCTTCCCGACGGACTTACGGCGGACTTCCGACGGACTTCCTGAACAAAAAAACTTGCCTACACACGACCGGACTTTGCGGCCGACTAGGAGTTACGGCGGACTCCCGAATGAACAGACTTGCCCACACACGGACTAAAGTACGTTCATTTTGAACGTGACTCGGGTACAACGGGACTAGAAAAGGAAGTCAATTTCGCCGCTTTTATCGGCGATATTGACACCTTGCGAGCCCCGTAGTGGGCATGCCAGGCCCTTAGGTCTGGTATGGATTTCAAGGGGAACCCCCTACACCGAAAAAACAGCGTGGGGGTCCCCTCCAAAATCTATACCAGACCCTTATCCAAACACGCAGCCCGGCCGGTCAGGAACGGGGGTGGGGACGAGCGAGCGCCCCCCCTCCTGAACCGTACCAGGCCGCATGCCCTCAACATGGGGGGTGGGTGCTTTGGGGGAGGAGGGCGCCCTGCGGCCCCCCCACCTCAAAGCACCTTGTCCCCATGTTGATGAGGACAAGGGCCTCTCCCCTACAACCCTGGCCGTTGGTTGTCGGGGTCTGCGGGCAGGGGGCTTATCGGAATCCGGGAGCCCCCTCTAATAAGGGGGCCCCCAGATCCCGGTCCCCCACCCTATATGAATGAGTATGGGGTACATCGTACCCCTACCCATTCACCTGGGGAAAAAAGTGTCAATAAAAAAACACACTACACAGGTTTAAAAGTAATTTATTAGGCAGCTCCGGGGGTCTTCTGACTTCGGGGGTCTTCTTCCGACTTCTCCGCTCTCTCCGGCCTCTTCTCCCGGTGTCCGGTTCTTCTCCCGCTCTCCGGCCTCTTCTCCCAGTGTCCGGCCTCTTCTCCCGGTGTCCTGTTCTTCTCCCGCTCTCCGGTTCTTCTGCCGGGCTCCTCCACTATCTACTGCTCTTTTGCTAGCGGTGGCCCGGTCTTCTACGTCGTCTTGTTCCCTCTTCTCTTCTTCCGATGTTGACATGACGCTCTCTCCCGCTGTAATGCTGTCTGAGCGGTGCTGAACGACTTATATAAGCCTGGGGTGTGGTCACCGGGTGATGTCACCCGGTGACCCCGCCCCCTTATGACGGCACAGTCCTGGGGCATACTGGGACTGTGACCAAAGCACCCACCCCCCCATGCTGAGGGCATGTGGCCTGGTACGGTTCAGGAGGGGGGTGCTTGCTCGTCCCCACCCCCGTTCCTGACCGGCTGGGCTGTGTGCTCGGATAAGGGTCTGGTATGGATTTTGGGGGGCAGCCCCACGCCATTTTTTCAGTGTGGGGGTTCCCCTTGAAATCCATACCAAACCTAAGAGACATTGTCGCCCCCCTCTCGCGCTCGCTGCAATAGGAAAATGTGTTTTTCCTATTGCACCGAGCGCGTGATGTACAGTACCCTGTCGCCGAGAACCAGCACAATAGGATCGCGCTGGAAACATTCTCGCGGGCAGGTGCTGTAGCTGCCCTTGCGTTGTATTTGGTCCGTTGGGTTCCTGATAGGAACTGGGTCCGGCGGAGTTCCGGCGGGAAGATTTGAAACAAGTTTCAAATTTAAAGTCCGTCGGATTTTCGACCGAAACAGTCCGTCGGAAGTCTAATGAAGACCACACATGGTCGGATTGTCCACCACATTCAGTCCATCGGACCAGTCCGGTCGAAAATTCTGCTCCTGTGTATGCGGCATAAGTTTCACATTAAAGCTGGCCATACATTAATCATTTATTTTCTTTCAACCAGCGGGTTGAATGGAAAAAAAAAAAGACTAAATTCCCCCACCCACACATTCAGGGGATCCTTCCCGCTGTATGTTTGTATTCTGAAATCAGGCAGCCTTCCCTGCCATCAGAATACACTGATCAGCTCTGCTGGCTATAGCTTACAGCCTTGATCATTTGGAAAAAACACAACAGGCTGGTTGTATAGAAGTTGATTGGTAGATCAACTTCTGTACAACCAGCCTGCCCATACATGGATCAGAATTTGGCTGATTTCTACTGAAATTTCAATCCATGTACGGCCACCCTTATACAGATATATAAATACATGAGGCATCCCCGGGAAAAGAAATACCATGAAGAATTTTTCTGTTGCTAAACATCAATAGATTTAATATTGTAATTGTGTTAAATGGAGGCTAATTACAATGCAAGATATGCCAGAGAGAGATTTGCTAAACACTTACAAGACCAGTCATATGATCCTCAAGTCATGTGACACATTTACACCAATCCCAGATTATTTTTCACTCAACCAATGAGAGGAAACTTAGGGAAATTTACATCAGTTACTACCTATTACTGTCTGCAGTAAACAATGAATAATCATGTCTTGATAAGATATTTTTTCTAACATTTTCCCTCATAATCGCACTCAATAAGAAGCATTATTTGTGGACAGTTCACATTTATCATAGCTTTCATATTTATCATCCTGGCACCTGAGCATTATTCCTTGTTACATAGTTAGTCTGAAAAAAGACACAAGTCCATCTAGTTCAACCAATTAAAAGTGGACAAACATTATACAATCACATATACACAAACCTACAATCCTATACCCACAGTTGATCCAGAGGAAGTAAAAAAAAACACCAGCAAAACATAATCTAATTTGTTCCAGCAGGGGAAAAAATCCTTCCTGATCCCCCAAGAGGCAATAGGACATTCCCTGGATCAACTTCACCTATAAATGTTAGTATCCAGTTACATTTCGGAAAGAATCCAGACCTTAAAGCAATCTACTGAGCTGGACAGAACCAGCTCTTGAAAGAGTCTATTCAAGCTCTTACTGTGAAGAAACCTTTTACATATTTGGAGATTAAATCTCTTTTCCTCCTGATGTAAAGAGTGTCCCTTGTTACCTGACCTCTCTGATTGGTCCTAGAATGTGCATGTGTGTGTTCTTGTATAAGTGTGGTAGGGACTGTAAGTAAGCTCCTTTGTTGGCAGGGGCCTGTGTGAATCTATGTACTGTAAAAAGTATTAATTTTTCTTATATTCCACTAGATGGCAATACCTGAGCTGTCTTTTATGTTTTTAAATGACAACAGCTTTGCTTGGAAGGGAATAACGACTAAGTTATTTTGGGTTTGGGCTTAACAGAGGGTTCAGAATATAGGGGGCACAACCATGAAAAGCCAATTGGGGGGGGGGCTTTCTTTAGACCAGCTGTGTTCTCACTCTGCATTTTGTACAGAATAAAACTACATTTCTCTTTCCTACGAGACCATTGTTCTATCCTGTTATCTGTAGTTTGAACCTTGACTAGACAGTGCTGATGCTTGGCAATTAGCTGTTCATGCACCTAACGCTATCATCTTTTGGTGATCCAGGTTATGAATCCTCATCGCTTAGCATGCAAATTAAGAAATGGAAGAGCAGAAAAGGTATATAGGCAGCCATTGGGGCCAGAATTAAAGCAAAAATGTTGAAATATAATGAAGCCCTACCCCAAAGATGACTGACTACCAAAAAAAGGTTTTCAATTTCAGCTACTGTATTAACAAAGCATCTGGAAGGCAAAGTAACAGCTTTTGGTGTATCTCTCAGAACTTTGGAAGTACAAAAACAAATACTGATAGAGACAAATAAGGATATTGGGAAGCAAGGGACAATGCTGAGGGAACATAAGCTAGATGAGGCTGTAGCTCTACTTCCTATCAATTGTCTGGGCCACCTGATGAGGCCTAAACTGCTTTCCTGAACTGCTAACCTGGAGAAAAAGCCTACACACTTCTGAACCACCAGATACTATGATGCAGCTTTATGCTGACTTCACCTCGAAAGGAGATACATTACAAAAGGCAATAACAGGAGGAAAACGGTCTTTCTAATAAGAGCTCTACCTTGATCTGGAATGAAGGTGACATGATCAAAGTTGCCAACATCAGGCGATATACCAAAAGCAACATAAAAAAATGAATGGGGTCTCTACTTAAGCCCCCGTTCACATCTGGACCTATTGCCGGGAACAGCATCGTCCAAATCTTTGCGATGCTGACTTTGTGGCACCGCACCAATTTCCAAAAGTAGTTCCTGCACTACTTTTGGTGACTTCAGGGGCTATTTCAATAGACATCTATGCATGAACCCACACATATGTCTTTCAAATCGTCCCCAAACTCGCAATGAAATGCAGGTTTGAAACCTCCAATGTAAACATTAATTATAGACAGAAACAATTTCACAACCACTGGAACTTCAAGAGGTGGGGGACACTAAAATACCAAAACTTATTGCAGAGAATGATAATGAATCCTACTTCACCATGTATGGGTGTGTGGCTAATGCCAGGAATTGGCAACAAGGTAAGTAGAGAATATGTCTGGTTTCAAACCTGACTGACAAGGGATACAACTCCCAGAGTATTTGCAAATAGCACCAGTTGTGATGCTAGAAAGGAAGCTAAGTTTAGGTGTTATGACAACAACTTGTAGACATTCCCATCATGGTTTCATTGTTACCATGACAGTGATACAGTAAACTGCATGAAGCCCAAACACATCTGGATAAGCTACTCCTAAATATGAATAAACCAACACCCAAGATCAAGGAACAGATTTTGGATCTCCTTGTCTTTTTTTCTGTTTTTTTTAAACAGATTCTATATACTTTACCAGAAAGAGCGGGCATTTGGCCCTCAACCAACAACAACCAAAGTTAAGGACCAAGACTGTGTCCCTTAAGGAGGGCTACTTAGTGGCAGTGAAGACTACAGTGCCAAGATAAGCGGTAAGGTCTGCTAGCCCTGTTTCCCCAAACCAAAGTTTGCTACGGGTAAAGAGAATGGTACAGATGCACTGTGATTGGCCCTGTCAGTACCATGTGACTAATCACAGAGAACAACACAATAGTGCACAATGAATGGCTATGAATGAAAGCCATTCATTGTGTACAATTGTCATGTGATCACTGTGATTGGTCACAACGATCACATGGTAATGGCACTGGCCCAGGTGACAGATTGCGCTGCAGCACAGCCCAATCCTCGGCAGACATCATATGACATCCACAAAGGATGAGAGAGCTCCTGCTCACCCGTTATTGGACAATAGGCCAGGCGGGAAGCAGTTAAAGATGGTCTTGGCAACCTGAAGCCTCACACAGGTCACAGCTAGGGGAGTTAACATGGAAAGCATGCAGTGAACCTCACATAAACAATGGGGTTGATTTACTAAAACTGGAGAGTGCAAAATCTGGTGCAGTGCTGCAAAAAAAACAAATCGGCTTCTAGGTTTTTTTGTCAAAGCTTATTTGAACAAGCTGAAGTTAGGCTCCAAGCTCCTCCACCTCTTGCCACCCTACATAAACTTATATATAACTGCAAGGAAAGAAGTAAAAGGAAATACTATTAAGTGGTTTTTGTAGCTCTGGGGCTGCTGATATCACATCTATTATGGTTGTACCCAACAGCAGTCTCAGATCTAAATTCATAAAATATGTTAAGGATAGGATTGTTTTTTATATTAATTGCCTGGGAACGGGAACTCTTTCAGCAGCCAATAATGCTAGTTCAACTAAACTACTAATTTGAAAATAAGGTTATACAGTACACACTGGGATTGATTTAATAAAACCAGAGAGTGCAAAATCTGCTACAGCTCTGCACAGAAATTAATCCAAAGTTTAATTGAACCAGCTGAAGTTAGAAGCTGATTGGCTACCACGCACAGCTGCACCAGATTTCGCACTGTTCAGTTTTAGTAAATCAACCCCAATTTGTCCCTGTGATGAAGATCAATATTATAAACGCGTCCATGATGATTATATCCCCAAATCTCTTGTGGGCTACAATATCCCAAAAAGTTGTTGGTGAGCTAGTGCAATAATCATCTGCAGGTGGGCCGGTAATGCAAAAACACCATGTGGCCTTCTGTACTACTAATGTCCACAGCTTTGCAGACTTGCCTAATAATTACCCCACCATGTGGCAGGTTTGTGCAGTAATAAACCCCTAACCCAGGGCCCAGTGTGGCAGGCATGCACAGAAATAACCTCTTTAGCAGTATTTCAAGGTACACTAGTGTGGAACAAAATACACAACACTTACTTTATGTAGTCCAAGACAGTTGCAAACTGCTTTTTCTCAAAAAAAAAAGTTCTGTGTCACTTGTGCAGAGTGGTCACTAGTCACTGGACTATGTATGTTCAGCCAAGAGGTCCTGAAAAGCAGAAGGCTCCTACTAAATGAAATGGTGTCTGCTGCCATGCTTCCCCAGCCTGATGTCTGTATATAATGCTTGTCCACCCCTCTCCTTTTCTTGAGTATTATTCCCATCCAATCAATGCCCAGCGGTGTAGTCATTGCGCTGCAGCACTGAATCTTTTCTGCCTGCCCCAGTTGCTGTGTATGAACAACTGACTCTATTACTGCAATACAGGGGTTGCACTTGCACATTGCGACGACTAATGTAGCCATCACAGTGTGCAGGCACCACCCCAGTATGCTGCTGCTTGAGCCAGTTTAGCATTAGTGGCAGTTGGGGGGGGCTGACTTTCCTTTTCTAGCCTGCTCAGATTGCAGTGTCATATTGGGGTTGTGCCTATACAGTGTAATGACAATACCACCTGGGACGTTGGTGTGTTGCGCCTGCGCACTGAAATACAATTACATTACATTACCAGACACATTGAGGTGGCATCTGCATAGTAAGCTCTATATCTACATCACTGAGGACATTTGTTTGCTAGGGACAGAGGCCCTCAAAATTGGGACTGTCCTTGACAAACGGGGATGATAATTATATTCTATAGTCCTTATCACTACATCCAAAACTGAAAAAAAATTTGGCTTAAGGTACACTTTAATGTATTCCCTTAGTAAGGGGAAATATGATTGCTTAACATAATTAAAAAAAAAAAAAAAAAAAAAACAGTGGACCACAAAACACATAATGGTATTCCTTGCTGTTGGAGAAAATACGTTTTTTTCCTTTAATCCAATGAGATATCATTTTTTTGGAGTCAGGAATCACATTTTTCTTGATAAAACGTATGTCAAGGGCGCTCAGAATGCCAGGACCAGGCAGTTAGTGTCTTTGTTGGATGGATGAAGTGGTCTTCAAACACTTAGGGCTGCACTCAAAGAGGGAAGCAATCTCTAATAGAAAACAAATAAAAGAAAAAAAGGCGCCTCTAAGTGCAGAATTAAAACTTTTAATATCCCCAAACAAGATTAAAAACACTTACAGAATCAAGGATAAGAAGAGGAATAACATGAATGTATGAAGCAGGTGATCTGGCATCATTTGTCATTGGCTTGAAGAAGGAACCAATCAGTAGTCCTGAAACGCGTCCCATTTTGATGACATATTTCCTGTTTGCGGTCCATGCTGGTTGTTGTCCCCTCCCGCTGACGTAATTTCCGGGATTCATGCTCCATGCTGACTCAGACGACGCGATTGCTTCACCAGTGTTCCCAGAGCCTGGGGTGTTCACCTGCTGGTTATCCTGGGACCTTCTGCTGCTGCATATTGTTATCCCTGGAAAGCTGTGATACACTGGGACCTCCTGATGCCGGATCACCTGCTTCATACATCTATGTTATGCCTCTTCTTATCCTTGATTCTGTAAGTGTTTTTAATCTTGTTTGGGGATATTAAAAGTTTTAATTCTGCACTTAAAGGCGCCTTTTTTTCTTTTATTTGTTCACATTTTTCTTGTTAAAATAAGTTGGAACATGTTTTAAAAGACTTTGTTTTTTCACCTTTTGCACCGAATAGGAGTAGAGCCTGCTTTTTATTTTATGGAAAACTTGATGGACAATCTTTCTATAGCTCTGCAATGTAAAGAATGCCTAGCTTCCTGCATACCGTTTCCACAGATACCTCAGTGAAGGAAGCCCAGAGTGAGAGACACCAAGTGCAGTACATTCTGTAGTCGTCCACTGTGGCATTAGAAGGTTATTATCCGTTTTTCAGGCTGGATTGCATGAAAAGAGGAATTATTGAAACTTTGGTAATTAAGAGTTAAAGGCTATCTTCACCCTTAGCAACATATTACACCTGTATTTAGATTGTAACATGTTGCTAAGCGACCCCCCCAAAGCGCTACAGCAACCATGACATTTCACCCATGATTCCCTGATGGTGAATTCAATGCTTTGCAGACTTTTGTGAAAAAAAATAAATAAATGCACGTTTTCCTGCAAAAATATGTGCATTTATATATTTTTTTAAAAGGTGAACTTACCCTTTAAAGTTCTAAGCCCCGGGCAAAATTTGCTAATTTCTGCTAAACTCTGCTTTAGATTAAATTAGTGGAAGTTCTTCTGGATTTGAGGAAAATTTGGTAGATGCAGCAGTTTGAGGACTGCAAATACTGACTTGGAATAGGGCAAGAGCTATGACCTGCTTGGCCAATATGATCACCACCAGTTTCTTTCTGATTTGAGCCTGTTAAGGATTTGAAGTATAAGAGGGATTGCCTTGAAGGTGCTGTTCAACTAGAACTAGTTGACTACATCTATGCCAGCTAATTCTTTGAATGGAAACCTGGAAAAAATAATGGGTATTTGCTGTTCATCGTGGAGGGAAAGTGGTCCACTGAATGTCCACCAGATGATGATGATTGTGCTGTGCAGAAAAATCTCTGGACAGCATTAGTTGTCAAAGTCTGTTTGGAATTTAGATTTTCTGGCATGTAGAAGGTAAATGCCTAAATGATTATTTTCCACCCAGCACATCAGAGGCTCCAAATTTCCTAGAAGAAGGATGCTGTGGGTGCGCCCTTGATTTTGTACAGTATGTCACATGATGCAGAGCTATAGTCCATTAAAATAAAAATGTCTCTCAGACTGATTAAGTTACAGAGGGTCTTAAATTCCAGCAAGGCAGTTCACAAGGCTCAGAATTATTGCATGCAGTAAATCTCTGAGTCGCTGCTTATTTTTTTTTTCTCTGTGATACATGACAACTGCCAGAAGTGTCTAAGAGAAGGTACTGACTATCATCTATATGCCAAAAAATAGACAGATAAACTAAGGATGAATGTCATTCTTAACTGAATGCAAAAAAATTATGATGTTATGATAATACAGGAATATGTTGATAGTCATTTTTGTTTTTGGAGAACATCCGAAAATTGAACTTTACTGACAAATCAACTACATGCATAGATACCATCTTGAATTCTTTTATCTCAAAAACTTTAGGAGAACAGAGGAGAAGAGAGGGAATTTGAAAACTTGGTGTCAGCCTGTTTTATTCTTTGTGATTAAAATGGGAAGTAGAATCTCTAATGGCACTGATTCTGGGACTAGTATAATTGCATTCTAATCAACAAGTGTATGTATGGAGGGGGTAAATCCAACTTCCTGTGGTAGAGGAATCTTCCTAAGAACACAATAGTCGGAACAAAACACTCAAAATAAACTAAAAAAAACAATAAATGTGAACAGCTGCAACCACTTAGGAGTGTACTCAGAATCACTACATAAACAAATGAAAAAGAAAGGGGGAGTGGTGCGCTTATTCAATATAATGTGCCGTTAACACAAAACCCAAAATAAAATAAAGTGCAAAAAAAAGTCCAAGTAAAAACAAATGGTAGGAATCAGTTTATATATAAATAGATGTCTCAAAAAACAGTAGCTTGATAGAAGAAAAAACAAAGCATCAGTCCAACATCACTTGTAAAATTTATAGATTGGCCGCTCACCTCCAACAATGACCCAAAGGTCAAACAAGGCTCATCAGATAGCAAATGGGAAATCCTGCTGGTGGATCTGCGGAGACAGTCCGGTCCCAAGCGAAGACGAAATGCTGCATGGAATCTTAGCACCAACACATCCTGCGTTCACCACTGGATAGTTCCATACATAGAGAAAAACTCGCTCCAAAAAAACTACTGCTTCTTGTGTGGATGGCACTGCTTTTGAGAGATTTCCTCTTACTTCCTCTTGTGCCTTCAAGGGAAATCTCCTTAATTGGAATAGCAGTTGCTACCCAGTCTATCAGTCTGAAGGTCATGTGTTTGTGTCATTGCAGTTTTACTGTCTACATCCAATCTACGTCCAAGGACGCTAAGATTCCATGCAGCATTTCGTCTTCGCTTGGGACCGGACTGTCTCCGCAGATCCACCAGCAGGATTTCCCATTTGCTATCTGATGAGCCTTGTTTGACCTTTGGGTCATTGTTGGAGGTGAGTGGCCAATATATACATTTTACAATCGATATTGGGCTGATGCTTTGTTTTTTCTTCTATCAAGCTACTGTTTTATGAGACATCTATTTATATATAAACTGATTCCTACCATTTGTTTTTACTTGGACTTTTTTTTAACTTTATTTTATTTTGGGTTTTGTGTAAACGGCACATTATATTGAATAAGCGCACCAGTCCCCCTTTCTTTTTCATCTGACCAAAAGGTCTTATGTCTTCTCTGCCCAGACCTGCAATATGGTATGTAATCTGTTAGCATGTAAATACTCAAAGGAAGGTTTTAGGGAAAGTTGAAGCTCTTTTTAGATATTAAGCTCTGTTTTTAGATATTAAGAAAAAAGCATTGAATACTTGATTAAGAAATCCCTCCTGAAACCCTAGTCTTTGCATACAGGACTGCTATTTTTCTGGTGCCTCATTCTTTATCCATATGGAATAAATACATTCTGTGTAAGCCTTCATAAGATTTCTTCTCTAAAATGCCAGCACATTCTTTACTGGAAATGTGACATATCTAGCAATAGTAGATTCATTATCAGATTTGTCTACCAGCACAAGTGTCATGCTTCATCAAGTGTACACACTTGCCTCTTTCTGTACTGTCCTCCAACAATGAGGGGGCCAGTGACCTACTAGGGGGAAGAGAATTTTGGCAGCAGAGAAATTATGTCTCTTCTGCCAAAAATCCCTACCCCCTAGCAATTTTGTTTATTTTTACAGTTAAGAGTTTATTTTAGAGTTATAGTGATTGCAATGTTTCATCTTTTATTATAAATAAAAGTTTCATACTTGCCTGCTCTGTGCAATAGTTTTGCACAGAGCAGCCCTGATCCTCTACTTCTTATGTTCCCAAACAGCGCTTCTGGCACCTACTATTTGGCAAGTGCCCACCATAGAAAGCCGTTCTCTATGAAGGCAATTATGCAGGCTCACTCCCGAGCTTCTATAACATAAACATATATAGACAGTGTGGCTCAGCCCGCCCCAAACACTCTTGTCACAGATTTTGATTGACGGCAACGATAATGCCAATGGTTCCCATTGCTACCAATTTGCCCAGAGAGGGGGAAGAGAGCCGCTGCTCTCGTGCACAATGCTGAGTCGAGATTGGGCTCAGGTAAGTATAAGGGAAGGCTGAGGCAGGATCCTCTGGCACAGAAGGTTTTTACCTTAAAGCATAGAATGCATTAAAGTAAAACCCTTAAGACTTTAGAACCACTTTAAAGTGGAAAACAGACTTAGGAGTGAAAAAAAGAGAATACAATACATATTAAAAAATCATTTGCAAACTGTTGGCGCTATATAAATCCTGTATAATATTAATAATAATATGCAAATATTACTAGTAAAATATTTTAATTTATTTTGGTGAGAAATGTTCTTACTTCAATAATAAATAAAGTTGTAGGTTAAGTGCAACATAAAACATAAAATTGCAGCTTTTCAGCGATCGTGTAAACAGAAAATATAAGAGATCAGCAGAATATCCCAGATAGGATGAGTCATAACAAATTTAACAGACCAATACATGAAACCATTTTAAATAAAAATAGAAAAATAATACACAAAATGCTGAGATTAATACAGTAATACAGATAGATACAGTAAATTAAAAGCTGTAAACTTTGCTTTGCCTAGTGCAGTGCCAACTAATTCTTTTTTAAACTTTATAAAGTCAACTTGCTTTTTAAGTGCATACTTATTCCTGTGTATGCAGGAACACATTTTAAACAGAAAACATTGATCTTGTATCAGGATAACTGGTAAATATACATAATTTAAGTGTACTTTCTACGATATGTTGATTATCTTATGCGAGTACTTATGTGTTCAAAGAAATAATTCCAGTTTTCGTTGCAGGTCATTCTTCGAATTCCTAAAAGCTACACAGAATTTAGTGGGTTCCAGTACAGTCGCACACCCACCCTAATTTATGTATTTTGGGCACCCTTACCCCACATATTTTATTATTACATTTGTTTTTTAATCTTTGAACATAAGGTCAAAACACATACAAGCCAAAACCTGCAAGCAATCATTACTGCCAGGTGCTTTAAAATAATTTTAGGGTTGGAACAAATGCATATGAGCACCATGTAATTAATTCTATTGCATGCTTCATAGCAGCGCAGAATGTATAAACTGTGGACAGTTATTGATGCTGCTGTAGTACAATCTTCTTTTGACGAACAAACATTTTATTATACAGTTGTGAAATTTGTCCACAAGGATGCTTAAACCAGAGTTCTACCCAAAAGTGGAACCTTCGCTTATATGCTTCCTCCCCTCCTCCGGTGCCACATTTGGCACCTTTCAGGTACTCTTCCCCACTTCCAGGAGACAGCGCCAGGGTGCCATTCCTCGAAAGTTTAGCCCCCCTCCTTCTAACTCCGCCACCGGGCCAGTAAAAGAGAGCAGCGCGCTTTGCGCATTAGGGAACCAGCTGTGAAGTCGAAAGGCTTCACTGCCAGTTTCCCTTAAAGTTGTTGTATACCCTCATTTGTAATTTTTATTCACAGGTAAGCCTATAATAAGGCTTACCTTTAGGTAAAATTAATATCTCCTAAACCTGTACAGTTTAGGAGATATTCACTTTGTATGCAGCCGCTGACGTCAGCGGCACATGCGCTCTGAATGCCCGGCTGCCGGACCTTACTGGGAAGAAGACTCCCGCGCGCATGCATGGGAGCGACCTCATCGCAGCTCCGGCCACTTACAGCGCTAGAGCCGTGAACCCGGAAGAAACGCCGAGGGCAAAATGTCAGCTCCCTCGGCGTGGACCGAGCTGCGATACGGGGGCTTCGATCTAAGGTAAGTATTTCATAATAAGCTCATTATGCCTTTGCCTTACAGGGTTGTTTTTCTTTTTTTTTTTTTTTTTAGATGTGCAGGTATACAACCACTTTAACATGAATGTCGGCTGCAGCACCCAAGAGCTGATCCGACAATCGGCTGGGGTGCTGACATCGCGGCAACCCTGGACAGGTAAGTGTCCTAATATTAAAAGTCAGCAGCTACAGTATTTGTAGCTGCTGACTTTTAATTTTTTTGTGAGGGGACGGAACTCCTTTTTAACAAGCATCTAGCTTTCTTGTGTACTTCACCTAAAAGTCATTACTTTTAGTAGGATATTTTTGGTAATCATTTGGTGACTTCTCAGGATAGAAATATAGGAGCGGCCACTGCTAACCTGTATTTGATGGTGAAAGCTCTTGCATTGCCATGCTTATCTTTGTCCACTACTGATCCAGCAGTCAGTGAAGTATCAGTACAACAGTTATGCCCATGCATTTTCTAGTTTACTGACTAACAAGGTTGTGAAGGAAGAAAAAGGATGACATTCTTGAAGCCCACCTTCAAAAACATGTCGGCTCCCATATTTCTGTTCTGACAAGATGAAGATAATCACCATTTTCCTGTGATTGTAAACAGTAAAAAAGCTTAATAGTCACTAGGTATAAAAATTATTCTGGTATGTCTTTCCAGTAGCCAACACTGTATCAGAGACTTTAGTGCTTAAATTTACGTACATGCACAAACTGGAGTTAAAATAGTTAATGACTACAGCACATATTATACTCCTTTATGGAGCTTTGCGTTATCTCTTAGTATGGGTTTTATCTGTTCTCTATCTTTCAGTATATGCACTGGTGCAATATAAGGAAATATTTGACCAAAGCTGTAAGTCAGCTTACACCTATGAAGGCCCATTCAATTCAAGAGGTTTAATTTTGTTCAAAGCATCAGGGAAATGTTCTGGATTCACTGTTTTAGTGGTTGATAAGCAAAGTTTCAAGCAACACCTTTTCCAGATTAATTATTCCAGAGACCGGTCTAAAGAAAAGTTCTGTGATCATTTTGGAGTCGATAGCCTTCACAATGTCCACAGCTTCTAGCATCCATGTGAAGCGGGTGTGACTCCTGCTGTGTGTCATTGATGTAAACTCCATTAGTGTTTGCTGTGCTTCCAGCTGCAGGGTCTGAACATACTGCGGGTACCTAATACCACTAATACCTGGGGACCAAGCAAAGTGAACAGAAACAAATTAGAATTACGGTAAATATTTTTCAATTGGTTTTAACAAATAACATGAACACCATATAGGTTTATCAATGGAAATTATTTTTGTGAATAAGCGCACGATGGATTCAAATATTCATTACTTTAAAACAAGTTCTTGTTTATTTCAGATAGACAGAATGAAATGAAAATAATAATTTAAGCATGTTGATAGAGGACAGAAAGGTATTATTGATTCGCAGTTCCTTTGTTTTCATACTGATTTTGAATGCATCTGTTCTAATAGTTGATGTTACCTAGGCTGACTTATGTTGCTGCACATAACCAAAGATGGGAAAAATGTCTTGCACCTCCTCTAATCCTCTCTTTATATAATGCATTGTTTTTTATGCGCAAGGGGGAAGATTGTATTCATATGCTAACCCCACAATGTTTTGAAAAGTAAAACAAGTTTTCAATGCTGCGTTTCTTAAAGTGATTGTAAAGTCTTGTTTAAAAAAAAATAAAAAATAACAAACCTGTTATACATACCTTCCTCTGTGCAGTGCAGTTGGTTTTGCACAGAGCAAGCTGAATCCTCCTCTTCTTGGGTCCCTTTTTGCTGCTCCTGGCCCCTCCCTCCTGTTTTTTGCCCCCTCAGCCAGCAGCTGTCTATGGGGGCACCCAAGCCGAGTCAGAGCTCCGTGTATCCATTCAGACATGAAGCCCTGACCTGGCCACGCCCCCTTTCTCTTGATTGGCTGACTTTGCTTGACAGCTGCGGGAGTCAATGGCACTGATGCTGTGTCTCAGCCAATCAGGAGGAGTGTCCTGGACAGCTAAGACACTCATGGACATCGCTGGAGAGAGAAGGGGCTCAGGTGAGTAACTAGGGGGTGCTGGGGAGGCTGCAAATCACAACAGGTTTTTTGCCTTAATGCATAGAGTGCATTAAGATAAAAAACCTTCTGTCTATACAACCCCTTCAATGCATATCTTTCTTCATCTAACTGTATTTACTGAACAAAGCCAAACTTCATCCATTTTTTTAAATGTTGGATAGAGTAAGGAAGAGTTTTTTTTTTCTTCAGGTTTTTATATTTGCCTGTGACCCAAATGCAGAGATTTTCCCTAATCTCACATCCCTGTGCAAGCCATACAAGGAATGGGGGTCGGGGTGGGGGGTAGTTGCCCCTGGAACAGGAAGGCATGGTCAGCAATAAAAACATTGTCCGAAGTTCTAACTCTTGCCCACTCTACTAAAACTATGATTTTATATTTATCTGGGTCACAGTTGGGGAGATTTCTCATGATTTTCTGTCCTTAAATCTCCCAATAGAGACAAAGTTGGCAATAAAAAGAGACATTAACATTAACCTTGCTGATCTCTATCTGAAACAAAAGTAAAAGAAAAAAATTTGGCTGGGCTGTAATGTTTGAATTAAATAATTTTTCATGAATAATTTTAATTGTTGCTGCCTTCATCCTTTTACCCTCATATCCAGTAGCTGTTATACAGTACTATAGCAGTTGTGCAATAGATGAGTCAAGATCAGTACGCTTGATAGGAATATTGTATCATAGACAAAATACAATTTATGACTGTGTCCTGGGTGAACTACGATAACGTAAAAGCTCCTGGCTGTACCAGTCTCTCTCACCTGAGGTTTGCCCTAGGGGAGTATAACTGCACGTAGACAACCCACCCATCTTGTTTGTGGGTAATGTGATCACCCTCCCTTCAACTACATTAAAGCATACATAGTTTATGTTTTATAGGCAGAAGTTCAAGGATTGCTTAAACCTAAGTTAGGTTAGCATTAGTTCATTTGTATTATTGCCCTCAATATACGTTAATTTGCAGTATGTTATGTAGTAAATGTTGGGCCATTAACAACACTCAGGGTTGGAAAGAATAAGAACATTTGTAGCACTGTGTTTGTAGAACTAATATTTAATTCCTTGGTTAGGCAATATATATCTTTATATTTTATGCAAATAAAATGATACAGCGGGCTTAGTTAAAAGCAGGATATGCATTCAGAAAAAGCTACCGATTTCAGGTGATTGCACGTGATGGTGTAATTTTCAAGCCTCTGTTTTTTAAGAGCTATAGCAAAATCCGATGCTATAAAGTTAGTTAACATAAAAATAACAGCACATTATACTGAAATTGGTAGATGATATCTCTCAGAAACACAATTTCTTTAGATTTATACAGTATATACCGGTAAATACAATTGATGGTTTTGTCTATAAGATATGTATTGCACACAAAGAAACATTCAGATCACAATAACAACATTTAAATATTGGCAGATTGGCAGCTAGCAAAAAATAATTATTTCCCACTGGAATTTTATAAAAATTAAAGATAAATTCCAGGAAAATAAAAATGTTGTTTTAAAAGGAAGAGCTACTTCTGCTTGCTAAATATAACCAAATACCAATTATCACTAATAAACCACAGTTACTTACCATAGGAAAGAAGCCCAGTACCTGAAAAGGAGAGATGTCATTCTCAATCCATTTCTACCATCATATTTATTGAAAGATTCCGAGAATTGAAAAAAGAAAGGAAGGAAAAAATTCTTACTGAATTATTGAAGCTCATGTCCTATGAGGATTCGCCTATCAAGTAAGCACCTGCTTATAATTTATGTATTTATATAGTTAAAACACATTCAGTAATGTTCAACAGAATTGTAACTGAATGCCAGTGCTCAAAAATTAAAGTTTTTGAAGTCACCTTTCTGAGTTTTTGTTTAATTCTTAGATACATTATTTTCCTTGAAAAAAAAAAAGTTATTGCTCTTGTGAGCCTGCATTAGCAGTATGTTAAATAGACAGTTTATATACAGCTAGTGTTAAGTGAAGTTTTTTAGATTAAACAAACACGTACCTGGATTGAACAATACCATCCCTTTAAGATACGCATACTCTTTCGTGCAAATGTCCAAGCTCCACAGTTTATGTAGAAGCATCCTCATGCGTTGGACATCTCTAAAAGGAACTCCAGCATCAGGCCTCACTGTGGTATCACCGACATTAGAAGACTGATTAAGAAGAATCTTTTTCAAGAGGCTGGGGACAGAAAGTTCTTTCCATTCAAAATCCACTCTTTCTTGAGCCAGTCCTAAAACAAAAAGTGGAGCCCAGCACTTATGTATGAGAAGGATCTGATCTTCCTGTGGCAGCTGGTAGAAGGATGGAACATTTTTTATGAAAGCCACTGTCTTTAATAAAACTTCAGATGCTTTTTTGCAGATACTTTCAGAGTTCTTTAGCACAACCTTCTTGTTGCCCTCACAAGGACATCCTCCAGTAGAATTACAGCTGTATTGATGATACCCTTGCTGACTGTTAGCTTCTGGTGTGACTTCTGAATTAAGCATTCGGAACAGAATGCTATTGACTGGATCTCTATTACATTGACAGGCACTAGGCCTTTCAGACTTACAAGCCATTGCTGTGCTGTACGTGTCTTTAAATGGAGCACTCAGGTTATTGTAAACGGTGTCATACATGAGGCAAACCTTCTTCCTGCTAGATTAGTAGGTGATGTGATTTTATAGACGTTCAGCAGTAACGTGACCTTGTGGTGTGTCATAACTGCCTTGAACTTTATTCTTACTAGTGTGTTTTCATTCACAATCCAGGAAGGCATGATTTTCAGCTGCACAGTATTTAATAATGACAGTTATCTGTATGAGGGAACTGATCGCAGATAGGCATGGAACAATAAGAAATGGTGTGTCCTCTGTCACTAAGATATGGTGGAAAGCTGTGCCATGATATCAAGGACACCTATTGAGTTCTCAACTCTAACAGGTTTCTTACCAATCTAAGAATTACATTATAAAATAATCTTGATAGAGCAACCATCAGGCCAAAGAGTTCATTTATTATCTCCTTAGACATGGTTTAATTTAGCTTTTTATTTATTAAATGTTCAGCACACATAGAGGAGCACTTCAGTTTGAAATATTTATCAGTGTAAATTGGGTAACGGATAATCTATACTAAGAGCAGTAAAGAAATGCTAAAAGGTACCCAGACACATGCATAACTTGCCATTACAAAAGAGGAAAGAATGGTGACCTCATTATTATGATACAAGAGACAGAAAAGGTTCTATGCGCTGCACATCATTGCACAACCCTGTGGATATGTGAAATGACAGCCTCAGCTCGAGCTCCAGCAATGCCCTCAGAGTTTAATCATGAGCGAAACCCTCTATTTGTTGTCGGCTCATTATTATGATGTTTTACCACTGTGCACAGTCAGCATGCTGGGGTGTGTTGGTCACCAAGCTGTATTGCTTAACTGCAGTGGAAAAAAAGAGGTCACCAACCTCACTATAGGTGTGGCAGGAATGCCGGTGTTCTGTCAAATTAGCAAACTCGTCAGAAACTCCAACCACCTCACTTCCAGTTTCTTTAAACCATCAGTAATTGGAGATTTAGACGAATTGCTGTTTAGACACAACACCGGCAACTGTTTACAGTCTGCTGCATGATATTATGAGTAGAGATTGTTACTCGCTCCGACCTAACCAACAAAATGGCACCCTCTGAGGCAACGAGAACTTTGTCCTCGTTAGCCGCTGTGGTATCAAAACAGCAAAATCTTCCTGTACCTGACTGTATTTGGCTGCTGGTGTTGTGTCCAAACAGCAATTTGTCAAAATCTCCAATTGCTGATGTTTTAAGGAAACCGGAAGTGAGGTGGTTGGAGTTTCTGACGAGTTGGCTAATTTGACAGAACACCGGGATCACAGGACTGCCTGGGCAGAATTGCAAACCTTTTGACAGGTAAAACAGTTTACATTAAAATATTTATAAAAACTTTGTGAATGCCATGCTACTTCAATAAGTGTTACCTCTCTTTTTAATGAAAATTAAAGGCTAGGTTCACCTTTAGCAAAATGGTTCACGCTACTACACCCATATACAGGATGTAACGTGTTGCTATGCACCAGCCCACTCACCCCCCCCCCCCCCGTCACAGACATGTAATTCATTTACAGAGATTTGTGAATGAATAGACTACAAATCCCATCTTCCACCGTGACAAACAAACTTGTAGTTTTCAAGGGAATACCAGTGTACTGATGAGCATCCTCGTAGTCCATTGACACTTCCTGCAGCCCAGTAACTGACAGTCCTTATAGAAGTACAGGCAGAGATCTGTAGGAAATGTTTGCAGGAGCCTGATATTGCACCTGCGATCCACTGATTGTGGGTGTAATGCTTTGCAGGCTCCAGTGTTAAAAATAATAAATGCACATTTTTTTTTACATTTTTATTATTGAAGAATGTGGCACTACAGTGACAGCATTCTATTTATTATCATTTACTCTGCTAAGGACTAACCACCAAGGATAAAAATGTCAACATGTCATCAAATCACGCAAAAGCTATCAATATAGGATGAAATAGTGCAGTGTTTACTGTCAGGGCCATCTTTTCCAACATATTAGGGGGCGGGGGATCTAAATAAAAGTAGGATAGAAAGACATAAAAAAGAAAAAGAGGGTAGGAGGCATCCAATGAAGGGGAAATGGCCAAGTCAGGCTTCCAGGTTTATAGAAGAGAAGGAGACTGCAATTACAGCTGCAAGTCTTTTTGGGTATGTCTCTACCAGCTTTGCACATCTAGAAAGGGACATTTTTGCCCATTCTTCTTTCCAAAATAGCTCATGCTCTGTCAGATTGGATAGAGAGCGTCTGTGAACAGTAATTTTCAAGTCTTGCCACAGCTTCTCAATTGGATTTAGGTCTGGACTTTGACTGGGCCATTCTAACAGCTGAATATGCTTTGATTTCAACCAGTGTTTATTAAGCTTTTTACTGCCGAGGAACCCCTGGCATAAGGTTTGAGATCTTGGGGAACCATTAAAAAAGCATTCAGATCTACAGCTCATGGAACATTGGTGTGATTAGCTAGCTGTAATATAACAATCATTTTAAGAAATAGCATTAAATAATAAAAATAAACAGGAGGACGCTGGGCATGGGGCACAAGGCAGTGTACAGGAGGATGTTGGGCACAGGGCAGGGTACAGGAGGATGCCGGGCACAACAAAGCAGGGTACAGGAGGATGCAGGGCACACGGCAGGGTACAGACGGGTGCTGGGCATGGGGCACAAGGCAGGGTATAGGAGGATGCTGGGTACAGGAGAGTGCAAGACACGGGGCACACGGAAGGATACAGCAGTTTTTTCAAATGCAGAGTAGTATGGGAAGTGGCTATAAAAAGACCTCTCATATACAAGCACCTGGGGTGGATGGAAGGAAAGGAGGGGCCAGCAGGAAAGATCACAATGTGAGACAGGTCTTATTACAGCTGCTTCCCACGCTTCTCTGCATGTTGGCTGAGACTCTATCTACCCGCCAGCTGTCTGTGATTGATAGGTAGATTGCCGCAGAACCCCTGGGGACTTCATCCGGTTTGAGATCCTGGTTGAGAAACACTGATCTAAACCATTCCATTGTAGCTCTGGCTGTATGTTTAGGGTTGTTGTCCTGCTGGAAGGTGAACCTCCACCCCGTCTCAATTCCTATGCAGACTCTAACAGGTTTTGTTCTAAGATTGCCCTGTATGTGGCTTAATCCATCTTCCCATCAACTCTGGCAAGCTTCCCTGTCCCTGCTGAAGAAAAGCATCCCCACAACATGGTGCTACCACCACTATGTTTCACGGTGGGGATGGTGTGTTCAGGGTGATGTGTAGTGTTAATTTTCCATGCATAAAGTAAAATTTTGGTCTCATTCGACCAGAGAACCTTCTTCCACATGTTTGCTGTGTCCCCCACATGGCTTCTCGCAAACTGCAAACGGGACATCTTATGGCTTTCTTTCAACAATGGCTTTCTTCTTGCCACACTTTCATAAAGACCAGATTTGTGGAGTGCACGACTAATAGTTGTACTGTGGACAGATTCTCCCACCTGAGCTGTGGATCTCTGCAGCTCCCCCAGAATTACCTCCTGGCTGTTTCTATGAATGCTCTCCTTGCCCGGCCTGTCAGTTTAGGTGGCCATTTTCAAATGATGGATTGAACAGTGCTCCGTGAGATGTTCAAATTTTGGGATATTTTTTTTATAAGCTAACCCTGCTGTAAACTTCTCCACAACTTTAGCCCTGACCTGTCTGGTTTGTTCCTGTCAGAAACCATGAATTGGGCAGAGACAGAAGTACAGTTAAATTACACTTGTTTAATAATAAAAGTAAATAGAACAAACATAATCAAAACATAGCCAAAGTTCGGTAAGCGGAATGGATAGTCAGACAAGTCAGAAAGTCAGGAAGCCACGAATCAGCATAGTGGAACAGCAAGCAGGATCTGGAGCCAGAAGGAACGTCAGCCAAGAAAGTCTTTAACAGGAACGCAGGTGATAGTCTCTGTGATGTTGACCAAGCGAAAGCAGAGATCACCTGGGCTGGATGGTTTAAGTAAGCAGGACTGACGAGCAAGAAATCATCCAGGTGAGCCACTGTGGAGAGATAGGAGCTGGCAATTAACCAACAGCTGAGCGGCCAGCCCAGAGAAGGAAGAGCTGAGCCCAGCCCTGACCATACCCCCTCCTTAACGAACCCTCCCCTTTGGAGGACCCCCAGGCTTGAGGGGAAAACATCTATGGAAATCAAGGAGGAGGACAGGGGCATGTACATCTGAGGATGAGACCCAAGAGCGTTCCTCCGATTCCACCGTACCCTTTTCAATACACCAGGTACTGTATGCGCCCACTGAACCTACGGGAGTCAACAATGGACTGTACTTCATACTCCTCATGGTTCTCAACCTGTACAGGGTGAGGACGCGGCACCGAGGTGGTAAAGCGGTTGCAGACCAAAGGTTTTAATAAGGAGACATGGAATAGCTTTGAGATACGCATATTAGAAGGAAGGTCTAAAGTATAAGCCACCAGGTTAATCCTGCGGAGAATACGGAAAGGCTCCATAAACCAAGGTGCCAACTTCAGAGAGGGAACACGGAGTTGGAGGTTGCAAGATGACAGCCAGACCCTGTCGGTCAACATGCAGTCTGTACCTATCATTGGCATGTTGCAAAGCCTCCTGGACTTGTGCCCAAGTGGAACGAAGATCACGGAGATGTTCCTCTAATGCAGGAATGCTCTGCGGAACAAATGAGTCAGGCAACATGGAAGGTTGGAAACCATAGTTCGCCATAAACGGGGACAATCGGGAAGCAGAATTCAAGGTACTATTGTGAGTAAACTCCGCCCAAGGTAAGAGCCCTGACCAGTTGTTATGATGGTCAGAAATATAGCAACCTAGGAACTGCTGCAAGGACTGGTTGGCTCGTTCTGTGGCCCCATTAGACTGCTGGTGATACGCAGAGGGGAAAGCAAGCTGAATTCCTAACTGAGCACAAAAGGCTCACCAGAACCGGGACACAAACTGTCTACCCCTGTCCGGGACGATCACCTTGGGTGGCCCATGTAAGCGAAAGATCTCCCGAGCAAAAATGGAAGCTAGTTCCTTAGAAGTGGGCAACTTCTTAAGTGGAATACAATGAGACATTTTGAAGAACTGGTCAACCACCATAAGGATAACTGTGTTGCCCTTGGAGTTGGGTAACTCCACAATGAAATCCATAGACAGATGGGTCTAAGGCCTCTCTCCATTGGGTATGGGTTGTAGGAGACCTACTGGAAGGTGTCATGGAGTCTTACTCTGAGCACACACGGAACAAGCGGCTACGAAGGCGGCTACATCAGCACCCAGACTAGGCCACCAGAATTGTTGAGAAATGGCCCAAAAGAGTTGATTCTTCCCAGGGTGGCCAGCAGCCTTGGGAGAATCGTAAGTCTGGAGCACGGCAGTACGGAGACTCTCAGGGACAAAGCAGCGGTCACAAGGTTTCTCAGGAGGAGCATGGACCTGAGTGACAAGAATTTTTTCACCCAAAGGGGAAGTGAGACTGGTGCGAACTGTAGCCAAAATACGATCAGGAGGAATCACAGGAACTGGAACTGACTCCATCTTGGAAGTGGAGGAAAATTGTCACGACAAAGCGTCAGCCCTTACATGCTTAGTACCGGGTAAGAATAAGACAACGTAACCACAAAGGCGGCTTCATCAGCACCCAGACTAGGCCACCAGAATTGTTGAGAAATGGCCCAAAAGAGTTGATTCTTCCCAGGGTGGCCAGCAGCCTTGGGAGAATCGTAAGTCTGGAGCACGGCAGTACGGAGACTCTCAGGGACAAAGCAGCGGTCACAAGGTTTCTCAGGAGGAGCATGGACCTGAGTGACAAGAATTTTTTCACCCAAAGGGGAAGTGAGACTGGTGCGAACTGTAGCCAAAATACGATCAGGAGGAATCACAGGAACTGGAACTGACTCCATCTTGGAAGTGGAGGAAAATTGTCACGACAAAGCGTCAGCCCTTACATGCTTAGTACCGGGTAAGAATAAGACAATGTAACCACGAAGGCGGCTTCATCAGCACCCAGACTAGGCCACCAGAATTGTTGAGAAATGGCCCAAAAGAGTTGATTCTTCCCAGGGTGGCCAGCAGCCTTGGGAGAATCGTAAGTCTGGAGCACGGCAGTACGGAGACTCTCAGGGACAAAGCAGCGGTCACAAGGTTTCTCAGGAGGAGCATGGACCTGAGTGACAAGAATTTTTTCACCCAAAGGGGAAGTGAGACTGGTGCGAACTGTAGCCAAAATACGATCAGGAGGAATCACAGGAACTGGAACTGACTCCATCTTGGAAGTGGAGGAAAATTGTCACGACAAAGCGTCAGCCCTTACATGCTTAGTACCGGGTAAGAATAAGACAATGTAATTGAAACTTGACAAGAAAAGAGCCCATCGCGCCCTTCTGGGAGAGAGGCGTGTAGCCTAAAAACCAGCTGTGGAAATTACATAACCCAGGAATTTACCTGTTCAGAATGGAACTCGCACTTCTCCAACTTACAATAGAGATTGTTTTCTCTCAGCTTCCGAAGCACACGATAAACATCTGTGTGGTGGCTCTCTAGGGACTTGGAAAATATGAGGATATTGTCGAGATAAACCACCACACATAGCTGCAACAAATCTCAGAGGACATTGTTGATAAATTCCTGGAAAACTGCTGGAGCGTTTCAAAGGCCAAATGGCATTACGAGGTACTCATAATGGCCTGTTCTGGTATTAAGCACAGTTTTCCATTCGTTAATCGTGAGACTGTTGAGACCCCTATAATCAAGTCTCAGTTCACCACTCTTCTTCACAAAGAAAAAACCAGCACCGGCAGGAGACGAGGATTTGCGGATGAAACAACGAGAAAATGCGGCTGCAACATACTCCTCCATGGCCCTATCCTTCGAGACCGACAAAGGGTAAACCCAGCCACGAGGGGGTATGGCACCAGGTTGAAGGTCAATTGCGCAATCATATGACCGGTGTGGAGGTAAACTACCGGCTTGACCTTTGTCGAAGACAACGCTAAAATCGTGGTACTCCTCCAGCAGGGGGGAGAGTGAAGAGGTGCACAGGACCTTAGCCACCTTCTGAAAGCATGTCTTACTGCACTGTGGCGACCAGGAGAGAACCTCAGCAGGAAGCCAATCGAAAGAGGGGTTGTGCCTCTGTAACCAAGGATAACCAATAACCAGTGGAAGTTTAGGTGAGGAAATAACTTGGAATTGAATTATCTTATGATTAAGAGCCCCTACGGCCATGGACAATGGAGCAGTCTCATGAGTCACATGGGCAGGCTGTAGAGTTCTTCCGTCAAGAGCCTCAATGGCAAGTGGAGTGGCATGCAGCTGCAGTGGAATCGAGTGCTTCAATACAAAGGCAGCATCAATGAACAGGCCTGCAGCCCCAGAGTCGATTAGAGCCTGTATCTCGACGGACGACTCAGCCCAAAAAGGGGAATCGGAACCAGGGGCTTATCCTTCCGGATAACTGGGGACGAAACAACGCCACCTAAGGTCTGTCTGTGACAGGACCTCAAGGTTCGGGCATTCCCTGGACGGGTAGGACAAGACTTCAAATAGTGACCTACTTGGTCACAATAAAGGCATAATCTCTCCCTCCTCCTAAGGGCTCTCTCATCCACAGAGAGACACGTGAAGCCCAAGTGCATGGGTTCACCTTCACTGACAGACTCGGTACCAGAAGGCATGGGAGGTGAAGGAATCAATAAGGATGGCAAACGTGATCAGCTTCTCCAGCTCCAGTGGGTATATCTCGGGTTGCTATCTCATCCTTGATGGTATCTGAGAGACCATGAGAAAAAGCAGCCACCAGGGCCTCATTGTTCCAAGCAACCTCTGCTCAGGGGCAGATCCAGAGCCTAGTTTCGGGAGGGGCACTGCCAGTAAATTTTGCGGGCAATTTGTCGGGTCAATGGCTGGTGTTGGCGCTTCAATCATCACAGCGCCATGGTTGATATGGTGTCAGGATGATCGAAGCGCATTATTTCTATTATTACATTGTAATATAGAATTAAATAGTTCAACTCACCATAATGCAGAATCAGTGGGAGCCCCGAGCGTGTCACTTGCCACTGTTGGCTGCCACCAAATGCGGATTGTCACTTGCCATGTCGCTTTCCACATTCCCTGCCACCAGATGAGAGTTGTCACTTGCCAATGTCGCCTGCCACAAGATGCGGATTGTCACTTGCCAATGTCGCCTGCCACAACATGCGGATTGTCACTTGCCAATGTTGCCTGCCACAAGATGTGGATTGTCACTTGCCAATGTCGCCTGCCACAAGATGCAGATTGTCACTTGCCAATGTCGCCTGCCACAAGATGCGGATTGTCACTTGCCAATGTCACCTGCCACAAGATGCGGATTGTCACTTACCAGTGGCTGTGTCCCAGAGTCAGGGCGAGCAGTGAGAGATAATGTAATCTTTCTGCTGCCCACGCCTGCACAGTGATGGTGATGTTCTGTCAGAAGCTGAGCTGTGGTGATGGTGATGCAGGGTGAGAGATGATGCCAGAAAGCCGCTACTCATCAGAATATGCAACCAAAATGATGTTGCATTGCGGACATCTTGGTACACCCCCCACTTGTCAGCAGTAAGCCTAGAGTTAGAAGTCGGTAAGCGGACATCTTTATAAACCCACCGGAGTCTTGCTTTTCCCAGTTATTTTTAACAGTAAACTCAGCTTATTTAGTGAAATATAAGTTGAGTTTACTGTTAAAAATAACTGTGAAAAGCAAGACTCTGGTGGGTGTATAAAGATCTCCGCTTGCCGACTTATAACATTAGGCTTACTGTGGACGAGTGTGGGAGTACCAAGATGGCCGCGACGCAACGTCCCTTCAGTCACATATTCAGAAGGGGAGCGGGTTCCTGACAACACCTGCCTGCTCGCCTCACTCAGTCACACGCCAGCCCGCCGGCATGATTGCTCACTCACCCGCCAGCCTGCTCAGTCACGCGCCGGGTCACCCACTCATTATTTTCTTGGGGGGAGCAATTGCCCCGTTGCCCCCCTGGATCCGCCCCTGCCTTTGCTGCCAGAGTACGGAATTCAATGGCGTAATCGGCAACAGTTCTCGTACTCTGATGGACATGAGGCACTTTTAAACCCTTTTTTATACCCTTTTAAAAGAAGCCACAAACTCTGGGTAACTCAGGACAATGGGTTTTTGTGTCTCCTACAGAGGGTTTGTCCAGGCCAACACTCTCTCAGAAAGCAAAGATATCACAAAACCTACTTTGCTTCTGTCCGTGGAAAACGTCTGGGGCAGCAGCAGGGATGGCCTGCAACACAGGTTGTATGTGGAGCAGCCACAGTGGGAGATTCCAGGTGAGCCTTGTGACTCAGGAGCGTTTGTAACATCATGGCAAACTGATCCATGCAGTGATCCTGCTCATCCAATCTGGAAAAAATATTACCAACAAGTGGATTGACTGTATCTTCTGAATTTATGGCCTTCGCCTACTGTCAGAAACCATGACTCAGACCGAGACAAAAGTACAGTTAAATCACACTTGTTTAATAATAAAAGTAAATAGAACAAACATAGTCAAAACATAAACAAAGTTCAGCAACCGGAATGGATAGTCAGACAAGAGAGAAAGTCAGGAAGCCAGGAATCAGTGTAGTGGAACAGCAAGCAGGATCTGGAGCCAGAAGGAACGTCAGCCAAGCAAGTCTTTAAAAGGAGCGTAGGAGATAGTCTCTGTGATGTTGACCAAGCGAAGGCAGAGATCATCTGGGCTGGACAGTTTAAGTAAGCAGGACTGACGAGCAGCAAATCATCAACAGGTGAGTCACTGTGGAGAGATAGGAGCTGGCAATTAACCGACAGCTAAACGGCCATTGGTTCCACTAGATTCTAGTTAGGGGTATCAGAGTAAAGGGGGCTGAATACAAATGCACACCACTTTTTTCACATATTTATTTGTAAAAAAATTGGAAAACCAGTTATCATTTTCCTTCCACTTCACAATTACAGTGCCTTCAAAAAGTATTCATACCCCTTGAAATTTTCCACATCTTGTCATGTTACAACCAAAAACTTAAATGTATTTTATTGGGATTTTATGTGATAGACCAACACAAAGTGGAACATCATTGTGAAGTGGAAGGAAAATGATAAATGGTTTTCAAATTTTTTTACAAATAAATATGTGAAAAGTGTGGCCTGCATCTGTATTCAGCCCCCCTGAGTCAATACTTTGTAGAACCACCTTTCGCTGTCTCTACCAGCTCTGCTCATCTAGGAGTGACAATTTTGCCCATTCTTCTTTGCAAAATAGCTTAAGCTCTGTCAGATTGGATGGAGAGCATCTGTGAACAGCAATTTTCAAGTCTTGCCACAGATTCTCGTTTGGATTTAGGTCTGGACTCTGACTGCACCAGTCTAACACATGAATATGCTTTGACCTAAATCATTCCATTGTAGCTCTGGCTGTATGTTTAGGGTTGTTGTCCTTCTCAAAGGTGAACCTCCACCCCAGTCTCTTTTGCAGACTCTAATGGGTTTTCTCCTAAGATTGCCCTGTATTTGGCTCCATCCATCTTCCATTTGTAAAAAAATTGGAAAACCATTTATCATTTTCTTTCCACTTCACAATTATGTGTCACATTGTGTTGGTCTATCACATAAAATCCCCAATAAAATACATTAAAATTTTTGGTTGTAACATGACAAAATATGAAAAATGTTAAGGGGTATGAATAGTTTTTTAAGGTACTGTATGTGTATATATATATATATATATATATATATATATATATATATATATACAGTGGGGGCGGAAAGTATTCAGACCCCCTTAAATTTTTCACTCTTTGTTATATTGCAGTCATTTGCTAAAATCACACAGCACCCCATATTGACAGAAAAACACAGAATTGTTGACATTTTTGCAGATTTATTAAAAAAGAAAAACTGAAATATCACATGGTCCTAAGTATTCAGACCCTTTGCTCAGTATTTAGTAGAAGCACCCTTTTGATCTAATACAGCCATGAGTCTTTTTGGGAAAGATGCAACAAGTTTTTCACACCTGAATTTGGAGGTCCTCTGCCATTCCTCCTTGCAGATCCTCTCCAGTTCCGTCAGGTCGGATGGTAAACGTTGGTGGACAGCCATTTTTAGGTCTCTCCAGAGATGCTCAATTGGGTTTAAGTCAGGGCTCTGGCTGGGCCATTCAAGAACAGTCACAGAGTTGTTGTGAAATAGATAAGTAAAATGAGACCATAAACGGCGCTGCCCTCTATAATATTAATGGGTACCAGGTACCCACACATCACTGAAGCTGCTAGCAGCCCCTTGTGTTTCTCGCTTTTCTCTGGATTTCTGGAGTGTTTAACAGCTTAAGGTGGTACATTGCTGGAGTAGTATGGTCATGTCAAAGCACACATTTTACCTGGAACAGCCATAAGGATCGCACAGAGCAGAGGAATGGAAGCACTTTTGAAGTAAACATCATTCGCCCTGAGGCACCCACTTTGTCGCTTGGTACCCCTGTAGGGGTGATTATTTCTGGTGAGTGGGGCAGCAGAGGGGGGCGAGCACTACAAGTCACCTTATGAAAAAATCGCACAGAAGTCACTACGGTGTATCGTCTTGGGTGAAATAAACAGCATTTTCAGCTGAACTCTGTCCTCTCTACCTGGTTAACAATATTTGTCCTGCACGGATTATATACATGAACTTTTTAGAAATTAACTATACTACTTGTTTCAAACAAAAGAAATCTGAATTACTTGTATATACCTTTTTATGAACTGTCACTTAAATATTGGGAGTGGTTTCATTATTATTTGCTTATCACATAGAAGGACAATTCACGGTTCGCACAAAAGGACATTTCACATCTCACGTTTCTCATGCGCCATATTGTCCCAATATTTTTGAATATTGGGGTCAAATACAACTATACTTAATATCTCTTGCATATACACACGGAAGGGGACACACAGACATCACACTGATAATATTTAGTACACTTATCCGTATAATATCTACTTATACCTATTATTGTCCCAATACTTTTGAACATTGGAGTCAAACACAATTCTACTTAATATTGTTTGCATATATATATATGGAAGGGGACACACAGACACCACACTGATAATATTAAGCACAAATATCCTTACACCTAATAGGTTTCCTTTGGCGTCAGTTTGTCCCAATACTTTTGAACTTTGGGGTAAAAAGTTTTTTAAAATAAATTTTTTAACTTGTTCCCTTTTTTACACTGTCCTTTGGTTTGCACTGTCCAACCTAATTTTTCTTCACTCCGGTATTATATTTTTTCACTCAGGTATTACATATTTTACTTTGGATGACACTTATATCCCGTTGGGGGAACACATCTTATTTAGTAATTTTTAAGTATTGTTTTTTTGCAATTTTGCTCATCTCCAAATATATGGTTCATTTCTGGCCTAAACCGTAGTACGTTTTGATACTGGTGGAGTTTTTTTATGTAACGGAGTTATCTGGATTCAGTGTGGATCTTTTTTCTACCTGGTACCCATTAATATTATAGAGGGCAGCGCCATTTATGGTCTCATTTTACTTATCTATTATGCAATTAGACCCTTAGGGGTACTAATTAGAGATAGGCAGCAGCTCTTACTTTGTCCTAAGCGCGGATTTATTTTTTTATAACAGAGTTGTTGTGAAGCCACTCCTTCATTATTTTAGCTGTGTGCTTAGGGTCATTGTCTTGTTGGAAGGTAAACCTTCGGCCCGAAGCATGATGCTGCCACCAACATGCTTGACGTTGAGTATGGTGTTCTTTTGGTGATGTGCAGTGTTGTTTTTGCACCAAACATATCTTTTGGAATTATGACCAAAAAGTTCAACCTTGGTTTCATCAGACCATAACACATTTTCCCACATGCTTTTGGGAGACTTTAGATGTGTTTTTGCAAAATGTAGCCAGGCTTGGATGTTTCTCTTCATAAGAAAAGGCTTCCGTCTTGCCACCCAACCCCATAGCCCAGATATATGAAGAATATGGGAAATTGTTGTCACATGTACCAAACAGCCAGTACTTGCCAGAAATTCCTTTAATGTTGCTGTAGGCCTCTTGGTAACCTCCCTGACCAGTTTTCTTCTTGTCTTTTCATCAATTTTGGAGGGACATCCAGTTCTTGGTAATGCCACTGTTGTGCCATATTTTCTCCACTTGATGATGACTGTCTTCACTGTGTTCCATGGTATATCTAATGCCTTGAAAATTCTTTTGTACCCTTCTTCTTATTGATACCTTTTAACAATGAGATCCTTCTGATGCTGTGGAAACTCTCTGCGGACCATGGCTTTTGGTGTAGAATGTGACTAAGAAAATGTCAGGAAAGACCTACTAGAACAGCTGAACATTATTTGGGGTTAATCAGAGGCACTTTAAATGATGGCAGGTGTGTACTAACTCCTATTTAACATGAATTTAAATGTGATTGCTTAATTCTGAACACAGCTACATCCCCAGTTATAAGAGGGTGTGCACACTTATAAAACCACATTATTTTATTTTTTTATTTTCAATTTATCCCCCTAAAAAAGATTTCAGTTTGTTTTTCAACTGAATTGTACAGTTTATAGGTCACATTAAAGGTGGAAAAAGTTAAAAATTATGTATCTTTGTCTCATTTTTTTACATCACAGAAACCTGACATTTTAACAGGGGTGTGTAGACTTTTTATATCCACTGTATATATTTATATATTCATACTCACATATACATACACATGCATATTTACAATAATGTCCGGTAACTCGAGGTCTGACCCAGAGGGTCGAACAGCTATAGCTGTTCGAGAAGAAGTGCCATTGTCAATTTAACAGAAGTATAGGAGAACTCCCTATTAGACATGTTCACTGCCAAAAAATTTGTTCGTTTTCGTTTCATTCCTTTTGGGGTTTTTTTTGTTTTTCGGGTCATTCGTTATGATTGAAATTCGTTATTTCGAATAAATTTGTAACTTCGGAAAAATTTGAATTTGTTATGTTCCATTTGTTTAGATGCAAAATTCGTAAATTAAAAAATTCGGAAATTTGAATACTCAGGAATTCGAAAATCCGAAATAATAACTAACTTATAATAACTATTAAATTATAGGTATTGGAATTTCCTTTCAAATTTGGCTGTTTATGAACGTAACAAATACAAATTATTTGAAGTTACGAATTATCCGAAATAACAAATGCCACATCTAAATGAATGGAACGTAACAAATTAATAATAATAAATAATAATAAAAAGTTTTTATTATTATTATATATTATTATTAATTCCTTACGTTCCATTCATTTAGATGCGGCATTCATTATTTCGAATAATTTGTAACTTCATATAAATTTATATTTGTTTTATTCACTAACAGCCAAATTTGAAAGGAAATTCCAATACCTATAATTTAATAGTATTAGTTATTATTATTAGTTAGTTATTATTTTGGATTTTAGAATTTTCGTTGTTATCTTCGGATTTTCGTTCTTTTGAATTTTCGGACTTTCATTCTTATTTTCAGAATTTCAAATTTTTAAATTTCAAAATTTTCGAATTTTTGGAAATTTTTGTTAAACGGAAATATTCCCTAGAATTGTTAATAAAAGAGCATCTGTAGTAGAGAGGGAGGCCTGCGTAAAGAGATGTGAGCATATGCGGATGGTTGGCCCTATTAGGGTATGCGACTTTAGGTAGGACGGTAGATTGTTGTAACACCAGGGAGCCCCCTTCAATGCTATATCCATGGGCCTGTTCTATTTGCTCCCAGAGCTTGACAGTGTAATGACGGTGCCAGTCTATAAGTCTACCTAGGTGTACTTCCTGATAATATTTCAGAAGTGCTAATCCTCAAATTGTTTAGGCAAGGAAAGTTGGCTCCAGGGAACACGAGGTCGTCGATGCGCCCAGATGAATTTGAGGAACAAAGAGTGCACCTGCTTAAAGTAATGAGATGGTATCTTTATTGGTAAGGTTTGAAAGAGATAAATATATTTAGGCAAGATGCACATTTTGAGACGGTTGTATCTACCGAACCATGAGTGTAAACCTCGGTGCCGAGTTTCCAGAAGAGTGCGGGTTTTGGTCAAGAAAGGGGGAAAGTTAAGTTCAAAGGTACAAGAAAATTTGTATGAGAACAAGGGATAGAAATTGGAATGGGACTTTACATGAGGCATGTCAAGGAGTTGATATAAAGTTATTAATCAAAAAATTAATTGGATTCATTTTTACCAATACTAAATCTATGATCCATGGTATTAAAAGTATATAAATAGGCAATAATGTAGACTGAATAACGTAATCACAAAGGATTTACATAATAATATTCATATAAAATTATTTTATATAATTAATCACTGGACATGATAGAGTAGGTACAAAAAAATTGAACAATAAATATAATTGATACAAAGACCAATACATAAAAAATTAATGAGTATAAAAGTTTTTTGGGCATCCATTAGTTGGTAACTCAACGCTTTTCTTGGCTTTCAACCAATCATCAGGAGTCAGATGCATAGTAACTATAAAATAGGATAATGAGACATCTGTTAGTATATGAAGCCCTCTACGTGGGTAAAAGGTAAGTAAAAAGGAAACACCAGTTTCAATGACACTCACAAATCTCCACAGGTCGATCACAACTACTATGGTGGGATTTATCAGTGGTCTGGGTTAACAAAGTCTAACCTGGGGTTGAGGCAGAGAACATCCCCCAGGATAACCCAAGGAAAACAGCCGCCAAGGGTATCGGAGCACCCCAAAACACCGCCACGTGGGAGTGGGCAACCAAGCCGCAAAGCACATCAGATTCTGTAAAAAGGAAAGGTGTAGATGACTGAGTGAGGTTGGAAGGGGAGGAGGTGGGTTGGTGTAGGTAGGTGGGAGTGAGTGTTACATTCATAGGTACACACCAAAGGATGAGTGTGTGTAAATGTATTAAACACTAAGGGCCACTAGGAAACATGGACCAGATATGTGTAAGTATATGTGAAAAAACACAGCAAAAATCAAAGAAATCAATATATGTGTACCATAAGGGTATGCAGCAAAAACAAACCCAAATTGCATTGGTGGATGTGGAGGGAGGATAAATAGTGAAGTGGTTACCTGTCTTGTCAAGGTGTAGCGCAAACTGATCACTTCCCCACTGCGGCGGTGTATAGAGTGAACCGGCTATTGGCCGCCCCTAAAGTACCCTGGGTTGGGGGCGTGTTCATGCCAGCGTCATGTTAGAGCGTCAGGGCGGCATGTGGGAGGGAAGGGATCTCCCCTTCGCGATACATCCAATCACAGTGGGTGCCCGCCCGCCTACCGCTGCAACCCTCCACTGAGTCAGTGTTTGTTCCATCCTGCGTTGCAGCGGTAGGCGGGCGGGCACCCACCGTGATTGGCGATGTTTTGGAGTGCTCCGATACCCTTGGCGACTGTTTTCCTTGGGTTATCCTGGGGGATGTTCTCTGCCTCAACCCCAGGTTAGACTTTGTTAACCCAGACCACTGATAAATCCCACCATAGTAGTTGTGATCGACCTGTGGAGATTTCTGAGTGTCATTGAAACTGGTGTTTCCTTTTTACTTACCTTTTACCCACGTAGAGGGCTTCATATACTAACAGATGTCTCATTATCCTATTTTATAGTTACTATGCATCTGACTCCTGATGATTGGTTGAAAGCCAAGAAAAGCGTTGAGTTACCAACTAATGGATGCCCAAAAAACTTTTATACTCATTAATTTTTTATGTATTGGTCTTTGTATCAATTATATTTATTGTTCAATTTTTTTGTACCTACTCTATCATGTCCAGTGATTAATTATATAAAATAATTTTATATGAATATTATTATGTAAATCCTTTGTGATTACGTTATTCAGTCTACATTATTGCCTATTTATATACTTTTAATACCATGGATCATAGATTTAGTATTGGTAAAAATGAATCCAATTTATTTTTTGATTAACGACTTTATATCAACTCTTTGACATGCCTCATGTAAAGTCCCATTCCAATTTCTATCCCTTGTTCTCATCCAAATTAGGGATATAGGCATATCATTGTTTATATTTCGGTGTGCACAGGTCACAACCCCATTTTATACAAGAAAATTTGGAAGGGGTATAAGTTCCCAGGTATTTCAAGGCCAAATCCGACCATTTAAATCCAAACTCGACCTCTAATCTTTCTATTCTAAATGGACACAAAAACTGCCCTATGCTGCAGTATACTAATCACTCCTATCTCTGATCTAGGAGATTAGCCAGACTGATCAAAACCATTTCCCACCAAATCTTTCCCATGCTGAAGTGATCGTGCACCAAAACTTACCCTGTGAAAGCAAAATACCCTACATTTCACTCAAAAATAGAGCTTCGTCCAGGATGCAACAAATAAATCATAAGTGCTCAAAGAATAAAGTGCTATAAACACCACATAGCAAAATGTTGGACAGGAGCAGGCAGTTATTTAACTCACACAATTTATGCAGTTGTGAAGGTATTTGTACTCCTGGGTACTTGATAGAATGCTGCACCCACTGAAACAGAAATGTATCTGTGATGGAATCTTGGATGCCTGCAGGAAGTGATATATCTAAACAATATTTTGCCGCAATCCAATTTCCAATTGCTTTAATAGTGAGGGGAATGCTATCAGCGGGCTGGTAATATGAAGTAAGAGGTTATCTGCAAATAATCGTATATTGCTTGCCAGCAATGTCAACACCTTTTTTTGAAATTATTGGAACACAGAGCTATTACCAAGTGTTCCATTGCTAGTATGTACAAAAGCGGTGAAAGAGGGCATCCTTGTCTGGTCCCATTGGATTTATGGACCGGATCCAAAAGTAGATAATTTACACTAATGTGAGCTGTTGGGCAGGAATACAGAGCCATTATTTTATGTATGAAATCCGAGGGTAGACCAAATTCTTCCATTGATGCTTGCCGGAATGCCCAGATCTTGATTAGACGATCAAATGCCTTTTTCGCGTCAAGTGAGCGAAGACAAAGTGGGATCTTTCGAGACTGACAATGACAGATAAGAGATATTATTTTAATAGTATTATCTCCTTCTTCACGAGTAGGGACAAAACCAACCTGATCCAGACTAATAATAGATAGAATAACCGACTAAAGTCTATCCGCCAGTAATTTTGCAAATATTTTAAGATCGACTTTAATTAAAGATATTAGGGGGGTAGCTTGAGCATTCGGCACTGTCTTTCTGATCTTTATGGATAAGAGTGATGTGAGCTTCTTGCAACTGGCAAGAAAAAGAACACAAGTCAGAAACTGAGTTGACGTAACATCAAAGATGGAAGCTACAATGTCTTGAAATTGTTTATAAAAGGTGCTTGAAAAGCCATCTGGGCCTGGACTTTTGCCCGAGAGAAGTGCAATTGGATCAATAAAATGAAAACTGGGCACAATGCATATGTTGAGGTAGACCAGGATGTAGCAAACCATTTAAATAAGGATGTAGCAAACCATTTAAACAATTATTTCTTGGTCGTCTCAGAAATAAATTGCACTAATGATAACAAGTTGGGGAATCATATTGATTCTAGTATTGACGGTTTATTTTTAGGATTTCTTGAGACAGAGGTAGCAGAGGAACTGGCTCAGTTAAAGCTTAATAAAAGCAATGGGCCCTGATGGTATTCATCCCAGAGTTCTAAGAGAACTTAGAAATATAATTGTTGGACCATTAACGGATCTTTTTAAACAATCTCTTCTAACAGGAGAAGTTCCCCATGATTGTCGGACAGCTAATATTGTACCAATCCACAAGAAGGGCAGCAAGGTAGAAGCTGGCACTTACAGTCCAGTGAGTTTAACATCAATTGTATATATAACAAGTAAGTGCGCAACCTATTATATAATGACAGTGCTAAAAAGCTCAGCAAAAAGAAAAGTCCACACTTGAAGGTGTCATTACTATCTTACAATAAAAAATGTGTCACTCTGTGTGAGTTCATACACATCTGTGCTTAAAACTGTGCTCTCTCTAATATACAGGGAATTATGCGCCTCTTACCAGAAGTAATGAATCCCAGATGATGGGAATCTCACACGCTTGTTATGATATTAATCAGCTGCGATGTTACACTCCTAAAAAATTCAGTAAGAAAGCTCTGTCATGACCTTGCAGTAATACTTTCATGACCTGTCTCTTACCTGGTCTGTGTATCAGCCTTGAGGCTTGTACTCTCACACCTGCATGCTTAAGTAATCTTCTCTCAGTGTGGCTCCACCCTAGCCTCAATAGGAACCACTATTTAACACCGTATTCTTCAAGCCTGCCTCGCTGTGCAATATTGCCGTGCGCTAAGTTTATCTCTGATACCGATCTTGCTGTGTTCCCGACTATCCCTGTCTGCTTGTGACCCTGACCTTTGGCGTGTTCTCGACTATCCCTGTTTGCCTGTGACCCTGACCTTTGGCGTGTTCTCTGTTATCCTTGTCTGCTAGTCGCCCCGACATTTGGCTACCTCCTTACTATCCCTTGCTGTCCTGGGCTGCTGTTTCCAGCGTGAGCTGGGAGACCCTGGGGGCTGCGACCAGGAGCCAGTTGGAGCCCAGTCCATCCTTACCACTAGAGGCTCTGGTGAACACCTGCTGGCTCTTAGACTCTGCACCCTGGGGAATCTATGCTCTAACTCCCTGTGGGACCTGTGTTGGTGCTCCAGGGGACCTGCCTTACTGAACCACCCCAAGTTCCACCCGCAGCAGTTAGCCTTAGGGTCCACTATCTTAGCGGTGCATTCGTGACCCCAATGGGGTTCATCTGTCACCTGGGCTCAGCAGACCTGACAAGCTCCTTCCTGGTAGGATATTAACCTCGCCTGGATACGAAAATATCTCATACACTCCCGGCTCCACCGATCATCCTGCCATCTCTGCTCGGAGTGTCTGCACACAGTGCTGTGGTGCGCGTTCCCGGACTCTCTCCTCCCCAGCCCAGCTGTACAGGCTGCCCTTCTTTTTTCTTTTGTTTGTTTCCTCTTTCCACTTCACCATCTCTGGGGCCACCTGGAGGGGGCTCGTGAATGTGTACGCCCGGCATGTGTGGGCCGTTCAGCCTGCAGTCTTGGGATGGTGGATGTCCCCCTTCCGCTTTTTTGATAGCTGGCCGTTTGGCTTATGTATTGCGCCCATCCTACCGGGTAGGGGCAGGCTTTAAGCCCATGGGTTCTGCCAGTCCCGACTTCCCCTTTCCAGCCGTTGCTAGGCAACACATGGAGCTGTGTCTACGTATCTTCTATACGTGCGCCAGTCTTTCCAGATGAGGGCGGGCTGTCAGTCCCATGCCCTTCACCAGCCGTGGCTTCCCCCCTCCTGGTGGTTGCTTGGCAACATTGGACCTGCGCTTGGCGGGTGGCTGACGCATGATGCCATCCCGCCAGCGTCACCACATTGGGTGGGGTGACGCCACGTGCCACTCGCCCAGGAGATCCAATACAATGGCGGAGATACAGAGCGGGACAACTCTACTTAATATGGGGGAAGTCACCTCCCTTAGGTACCAGCTATAAAATAGGGGCAATAGGAAAGGGGGCTCAATCAGTGGCCTTTGGTTCCTTCACATATTCAGACGCAGAGTTTGTCAAGTGCAGACATATTCAGGTACGCTCTCCTTTGTGTTTTCCCCTTCTTTTTTTCTAATTTTCAATGGTATTGCATATGTGGCATTTCCCATTGCTATGTGAACAACATTGATAAATTGTTTTATTTGTTTGATTTAGCTACTGTGGGCAGCCTCTGCCCCTATAATACTGAGAATCTGCCAGTCCACTTCACTATATGTTGGTGACTATACCCAGGATTCAGGTTCTCTAGGTAGGTCCCTGTATATTTTATTTAAAAATATAGGCTATTAATAAAACCCCTGTGTGTTTATTTATTTTTTTCTTATTGGCAGACTGCATGTCCAAACAGTTGGCCACTGCACACTATCTTCTTTGTTTTTATGTGCTGACCAGTGTTGAGTCCTGGGCTCAGAAGCTTTGTGAGAACCACATCAATTGTCCCATTCACCGCTATATAAGTGTCAAAAACCATGAATCAGACCGAGACAGAAATCAGGGATCAAAGTAGTGGAAAAGCAAGCAGGATCTAAAGCCAGAAGGGATGTCAGCAAAGCCAGTCTTTAAACAGGAACGCAGGAGATGTTTCTTGTGATGTTGACCAAGGCAAAGGCAGAGACCCTCTGGACTGGACGGCTTAAGTAGGCAGGACTGACGAGCAAGATATGGACAACAGCTGAGTAACTGTAGAGAGAGATGGGAGCTGGCAATTAGCCGACAGCAGAGCGGCCAGCTCAGAGAAGGAAGGGCTGAGCCCAGCTCTGACAATAAGCAGCCAATTTTTGTATAATTTAATGAATGCTTTATAACTTGATTTTTATCTCACAGACTGTACCTACAATGTTTGCAAATTAATTGTCCCCAAGGAAGCAGTGAAGATTACTCCAAAATGTGTTGGATATATTCATGCAGTGTTTTTTGACTTAAACTTTACCCTTAATGGTTCTTTGCCATGTTCAGTATGGTGCGGTAATTTAGACTCTACATTTTGGAAATTTTGTATTCTATTTATTATTCATTTGTTTTTTTACTAATGTAATACATTTTGATACAATTAAACGTTAAAATTTAAAAAATTATTTTTGATGCTCCTGTGCCTTTAAAGTCCCACCATCCGGGGGGAAACCAGTTTTCTCGTTCTCAGTCTTAGAGGTGGTGGGGGACAGATGCAGTATCCACCTAGGTGAGTATGTGTGTTTGTTTTTGTTTTTTTTTTATCCTGAATCTCTTTTAACATTCCCTCACCTTTAATTAAATACCCCTTCCCCACCTTCCTCAGCTATACCAAAACCATTACTTACAAATATTTATTGGATAAAGTCACTAAATTGGAACTCCCTGACACCACCAATCCTTCTTAACATATTTGTTTAAACAGCTCAAACTCCCCCAAAAATGATCTACTCTCCTCTCAGTTCATACAGGGGGGGGGGGGGGATTACTAAGAAGAAGGCACTGCACCAGTTCATACATTAATTGGTGCACTGGAAAAGTAATTAATTGAACGTGTGATTGAAGCGCAAATAGCGATAATACCCACATATGTAAACTGCAACTGTCGCTAGGGTAACTGCGGTTTTCTCATTGATAATAGCGCATGCCCAATACAATTGGTTAATTTCATCTCATTGGATGTGTCTTGTTAGGCAATTAGTAGGTGTTCTCAGTTAATTAACCCTTTTGATGCTAATCTCATTCCTATCACTTCTAATATATCCTTGAAATGTGTTTTTTTCTTTTTTTACCCAAATCTTTCAATACAATACCCACGGATCTAGTCTCAGCCGCCGCCCCTCTAGCGGTACACTAGGATCCCCCCCTCTGACCTCCTCGGGGCGCTGCACTCAGCCAGTCCGGCCGGCCGCCCAGGACACTCCGGCTCCTGCCCAGCTCCGGCTGCCTGCCGGCAGCACATCACTGCCACTCCTCACACCACCGCCTGGTAGCTCGTCCGGCGGACCCGCGCCCCCCTCCTGCCAGCCTATCCACCGGTTCCACCCGCCCACTACAGCATAAGGGCCCGGGTAACCACGCTAGGACAGCCCGTGGCTTGGGCCTAGCCGGCGGCCATCTTAGTACTCCTCTCCTTGGCCTGTTCACCGCTCAGGCCTAGCCGGCGGCCATCTTGCTACACCTAGGCTGAACGATACAGCTTCTGGGCCTCCCTCCCTAGGCCGCAAGCACTTCGGCCGCATCACCTCCTGAATCGACCCCAGTCCCTCCCCCCCCCGGACACCACCGCAGCCGCTGTCTAGCCACCCCGATCAGCCGCTAGGTTGGTGGGACAGACCACGGCTGCGGCCCAGCTCCAGCAGCCTCACACCCCCCCCTCTCCCAACAGAGCCCTCCCCCTCCACACCTGGAACACACCCCCGCTACTGGACCTCACCAGAGAGGGCACTGATGACTCACCTGATCCCAATCCACCGCAGATCGCCCTAGACGCAGCCACCGCACCACCCACCATCCTACAGGTAAGCACCGAGCTCACTAGCAGTTGATCCAGGGGCCGAGCCCGATCGCCCCTCGGGGGGTCAGGAAGGAATTTTTTCCTCTGCTGCGCTATTGGCTACCGCAGCGGAGGTTTTTTGCCTTCCTCTGGATCAACAAGAGGGTGGTAGACACACCACCTCCGCCAGGACCTCCGCACCACATTAACCCGTCACCCACACCACTCCAGAAGCAGTGGTGACCATCCGATCCCGACATTCTCCTGCAAGCTCGTCATCGCTACATCAGTATCATCATCATCATTAGATCAACCTTCCTTCAACAACTCTGCCTCCTCATCATGTGCAACTTCAAATACACAGCAGACGCCCTTCACAGGCTAAGAAACGCTGCCTCAATCCTGCCAACCGCCACTGAAAAAAGACTAAAAAAAGAACAATTACTAAGGACCAAGCCACAATCAACCATCAGAAACAGGGAGACATCGATCCAAGCACAACAACTAGCATGCGCCATGATCAACACCAGATCTGCAGTCAAGCACAGGCTGGAAATCTACGACTTTATCATCGAAAACAACATTGACTGCCTCTTCATTACAGAAAGCTGGCTAACTCCTGACTGCAACACCATCCTAGCTGAATTGGTGCCCGAAAACTACAGTATCCTAACGGAGCATAGAATAGGAAAAAAAGGAGGAGGCCTAGCAGTGATTTTCAAATCGCACCTTGTTTTCACCAAACCAACGTTACAGAACTCAGTGCCCTTCATGGAAACTCTCTCACTGCACCTTCAAGCAACACCTCAAGACACCATCCACATACTACTATGCTACAGACCACCAGGATCAAAGACCAATCTCCTTACTCCACTCACCGAATTCTTCTCAATACACACCCTGAAAACCAAAAACCTGCTGGTACTTGGGGATTTTAACCTCTGGGCAAACTCTGCCCAAGACTGTATCGCAACCGCCTGCGTCAACCAAATGGAAGAACTGGGCCTGCAACAACTGATAAACGCTCCCACACACGGTTCAGGACACACTCTAGACCTCATCTTCAAACAGAATATGGACATCAACATACTGGACAACACTCCACTACCATGGACGGACCACCACGCTATCAAATTCAAAATCACCATCAACACCACCTCCCAAAAACAGAAATGGACAACAACAAACTGGAATAGATCCCAGAAGAAACTACACTCCGAACTCTTCAAAACCACATTATCAAAAAAAATACTTCTGCTAAACTCAAACCTATCAACGGAACAAACACTCAACTTCCTAAACAAGGTATTACTACAAACAGCAGACTTAGTGGCGCCAAAACGCAGAACACCTATCCGCAATAAAAACTCGAGATGGTTTAATGCCACGCTCACCCTACTCAAGCAGGAACGTAGAAGAGCTGAAAGAGCATGGAGAAGAAATCCCACTAAGGAAAACCGTACCAACTACAAAGAACTTACTGTGAAATACCACAAGGCAATCTTCAAAGCCAAAAAAGAACATTTCTCGGACACCATCTCAACTGCCCTAAATCGTCCACGAGAACTTTTCAAACTAGTCACTCAGTCAATGAACCCGACTTGCTTAGAGCCACCCGAAAAGAATACTCAAGAATTCTGCAATGAATTATCAGATTACTTCATCGACAAAATCGACAACATTCGGAAATCGATTCATCAGAAAAGAACAACCAACCTCATTCAACCAAAGCAAAAAGAAGATATTAACACAAACATCACGCAACCACCAAAATTTTCTTTGTCCCCTATGACCGCTGACACGACTATAACCACTAAGCCACCGCCCACCGTCATATGACGGCGGGACGAGGCTTCTGTTGTTCTGGGAGGACGTCATATGACGTCCTCGCCCTCCCGAGCCACTAGGGGGCGCGCGCGCGCCGCCGGCGCTGCGTCGCTCGGGACCCGGTGCGCGTGCCCGGCGGCCGCAATGTCCGCCGGGCACCCGCGATTGCCGGGTAACAGAGCAGGAGCGTGGATCTGTGCATGTAAACACAGATCCACGTCCTGTCAGAGAAGAGAGGAGACCGATGGCGTGTCCCTTGTACATAGGGACAGCGATCGGTCACCTCCTCCAGTCAGTCCCCTCCCCCCACAGTTAGAATCACCTCCTTAGGTCATACATTAACCCCTCGAGCGCCCCCTAGTGTTAACCCCTTCCCTGCCAGTCAAATTTACACAGTAATCAATGCAATTTTATAGCATTGATCGCTGTATAAATGTGAATGGTCCCAAAAATGTGTCAAAAGTGTCCGATGTGTCCGCCGCAATATCGCAGTCACAATAAAAATTGCAGATCGCCGCCATTACTAGTAAAAAATAAATAAATAATAAAAATGCTATAAATCTATCCCCTATTTTGTAGACGCTATAACTTTTGCGCAAACCAATCAATATACGCTTATTGCAATTTTTTTTTACCAAAAGTATGTAGAAGAATACATATCGGCCTAAACTGAGGAAAAAATTTGTTAAAAAAAAAAAAAAAAAAATTGGATATTTATTATAGCAAAAAGTAAAAAATATTGTGTTTTTTCAAAATTGTCCCTCTTCTTTTGTTTATAGCGCAATAAATAAAAAACGCAGAGGTGATCAAATACCACCAAAAGAAAGCTCTATTTGTGGGGAAAAAATGATAAAAATTTAATTAGGGTGCAGTGTAACATGACCGCGCAATTGTCATTCAAAGTGCGACAGCGCTGAAAACTGAAAAATGGCTTGGGCAGGAAGGGGGTGTAAGTGCCCTGTATTGAGGTGGTTAAACATCATCAGAAGCCTTCGAGACAGCACATCCCCAAATGACATCATCCCCACAAAACTCCTTAAAGAATGTTCCGACATCCTGGCACCTACTCTGACACACCTCATAAATCAATCATTCAAAGAAGGGACTGTACCAACCTCCCTCAAGCAAGGCATCGTCAAACCTCTGCTGAAGAAACCCAGTCTTGACCCTAAGGACCCCAACTGCCGCAGACCGATAACAAGCTTCAACACCATCTCCAAGATTATGGAGAAAGCAGTAGTACTGCAACTACAACGCCACCTGGACACACATCAACTCCTGGACCCACTGCAATCAGGCTTCCGCCCGGGCCATGGCACAGAAACAGCACTCCTCAAAATATGGGACGACGCCCTTGAAGCAGCAGATGACGGAGAATCTAGTCTCCTGGTACTGTTGGACCTCAGCGCAGCATTTGATACAGTGAACCACAATACTTTACTTGCCCGCCTCTCAGAAGTGGCAGGAGCCACAGGTCTGGCACTATAATGGCTTGCATCCTTCCTAGAGAATCGCTCTCAGACAGTGAAACTAGGAACATTCACCTCAGAAACCCGGGCAGTCTCCTGCGGAGTTCCCCAGGGCTCACCCCTGTCACCAGTGCTATTCAACATCTACATCCGCCCACTTCTCAATATCATCAGGAAAACGGACCTCTGTTTCCACTCATATGCCGATGATACCCAACTCTACTTTCGCATCACCGGACAAAAAAACCATCATCAACAATTAGAAGAATGCCTCAGTTCAATTGATGATTGGATGACCATCAGCTCCCTCAAACTTAACGGTTCAAAAACAGAACTTCTTCTCCTACATGCCAACAAAAATTCCAAAATGAAGACCCCGTGGACACCCCCCACCATCCTCGGACAGACCATCACTCCAAGCCCCAAAGCCAAGAGTCTCGGAGTCATCTTTGACTCAGGAATGACAATGGATGCTCAAATAGGATCAGTGGTGAGCGGATCCCACCATCTCCTCCGCCTCCTACGCAGACTCATTCCCTTCATCCCAGAAGAAGACAAACCGACAGTTGTGGGAACAATCGTCAACTCCCGACTCGACTATGCAAATTCGCTCTACATAAGACTACCCCAATATCAGCTTGCGCGCTTACAACTCATTCAAAACACGGCGGCAAGACTGTTAACAGGAAAAAAACCATGGGAATCCATTTCACCATCCCTAAAGTGCCTACACTGGCTAACCGTAAAGAATCGGATCAAATTCAAGACCCTCTGCCTCACCCACAAATGCATACAAGGAAATGCTCCGCTATATCTTCAGGAGAAAATAAAACACTACACACCCAATAGCAGCCTTCGATCAGCTAACCAAAACCTCCTCATCATTCCAAAATATCACTACAAAGCAAAGGGAGAATGAAGATTTGCAGTCCAAGGACCTCGACTATGGAACGCTCTTCCGACCCACATCTGCATGGAAGAAAACCATCAGGCCTTCAGGAAAAAACTAAAGACCTTCCTTTTCTAAGAAGCTGGCAACAGAACGCATTCTAGCGCCTTGAGGCGATTTAGTTCGCATTTGCAGCGCTCTACAAATCCTTCATTCATTCATACATTACAAAGAACAGAGAAGTGTTTTTAAACGCAATAAATTAATATTTTCAGATCTTGATCTTTAAGGGTGACTATACACTACAATCAGATCTTAAATAAATTAGATGTAGTGCAAGAGCCTGTTTGATTTCCTATAATTTGAATTAATTGTTCAAGTGCGTCTTCCTATTACCTATTTTGCCTAAATATCGAGTTGTACAGAGATTGGCCAATCAGATTGCATAGTGTATGACCATCTTAAGTGCCAAATTTGGAATGTACAGTATCTCACAAAAGTGAGTACACCCCTCACATTTTTGTAAATATTTTATTATATCTTTTTATGTGACAACACTGAAGAAATGACACTTTGCTACAATGTAAAGTAGTGAGTGTACTGCTTGAATGTAAATTTAATGTAAAAAAAAACAGTGTAAATTTGCTGTCCCCTCAAAATAACCCAACACACAGCCATTAATATCTAAACTGCTGGCAACAAAAGTGAATGCACCTCTAAGTGAAAATGTCCAAATTGAGCCCAAAGTGTCAATATTTTGTGTGGCCACCATTATTTTCCAGCACTGACTTAACCCTCGTGGTCATGGAGTTCACCATAACTTTCCACTGGAGTCCTCTTCCATTCCTCCATGACGACATCACAGAGCTGGTGGATGTTAGAGACCTTGCACTCTTCCACCTTCCGTTTGAGGATGCCCCACAGATGCTCAATAGGTTTAGATCTGGAGACATGCTTGGCCAGTCCACCCCCTTTCCTCTTGGCGGTAGTCGTCTTTGAGGTGTGTTTGGGTTTGTTATCATGTTGGAATACTGCCCTGCGGCCCAGTCCCTGAAGGGAGGGGCTCATGCTCTGCTTCAGTATGTCACAGTACATGTTGGCATTCATGGTTCCCTCAATGAACTGTAGCTCCCCAGTGCCGGCAGCACTCATGCAGCCCCAGACCATGACACTCCCACCATCATGCTTGATGATGCAAACACACTTGTCTTTGTACTTCTCACCTGGTTGCCGCCACACACGCTTGACACCATCTGAACCAAATAAGTTTATCTTGGTCTCATTGGACCACAGGAGATGGTTCCAGAAATCTATGTCCTTAGTCTGATTGTCTTCAGCAAACTATTTGTGGGCTTTATTGTGCAACATCTTTAGAAGAGGCTTCCTTCTGGGACGACAGCCATGAAGACCAATTTGATGCAGCGCGCGGCATATGGTCTGAGCACTGACAGGCTGACCCCCCTCACCCCCTTCAACCTCTGCAGCAATGCTGGCAGCACTTATACATCTATTTCCCAAAGACAACCTCTGGATATGACGCTGAGCATGTGCACTCAACTTCAATGGTCGACCATGGCAAGGCCTGTTCTGAGTTGAACCTGTCCTGATAAACCGCTCTATGGTTTTCACCACCGTGCTGCAGCTTGGTTTCAGGGCATTGGCAATCTTCTTATAGCCTTGGCCATCTTTATGTAGAGCAACAATTCTTTCTTTCAGACCCATAGAGAGTTCTTTACTATGAGGTGCCATGTTGAACTTCCAGTGAGCAGTATGAGAGAGTGAGAGCCATAACACCAAATTTAACACACCTGCTCCCCATTCACACCTGAGACCTTGTAACACTAAGGAGTCACATGACACCGGGGAGGGAAAATGGCTAATTGGGCCCAATTTGGACACTTTTTTTGCCAGCAGTTTAGACATTATTGGCTATGTGTTGAGTTATTTTGAGGGGACAGCAAATTTACACTGTTATACAAGCTGTACACTCACTACTTTACATTGTAGCAAAGTGTAATTTCTTCAGTGTTGTCACATGAAAAGTTATAATAAAATATTTACAAAAATGCGAGGAGTGTACTGTAGATGTGCCATGACCCACTTGTATTTCCCAACAATATTTCTTGGGCACTATACAAGACACATGAGAAACCACCTTTTTTCAAGACACGCAAGAGTGATCAGGAATCTTCAAACTACAGCTCTCCAGCTGTTGTGGAACTACACATCCAATGAGGCATTGTAAAACTGACATTCACAAACATGACTAGGCATGATGGGAATTGTAGTTCCTGAACAACTGGAGGGCCATAGATTGAAGACCCCTGTGCTAGACCATTATTATGCCTCCAGAATTGGGAGTGTGGCATCTACCCAACTTCTTTCTGCTGGTGGACACAAGAACCTAAATCTATAGATATATCTATATATCTATAGACATATCTATGTATATACACACACACTGAAGCAGGAAGCAATAAACATTGGCCTAGAAGTGAATCTGTACTCAGGAAGTAGGTGTGTGTTTTGAGGCCAAATCATTTAGACATACACACATGACCCACACAAACACCATCCCTTGTAAAATAAATTAGCAGCAGTACAAGGAGGGGCGTGATGTCATGCCTGTGTGCTGGCCACCGCTTCTGGGAACCAGATATGTGCCATGGGTACATACCTCTGCGCATACAGCAGGTGCATATCTCACATACACAGCGGTCGCGCATCTAGATGCATTTGGTGCAGCTAGCTGCAGGAACCCAATTTTTATGGAAATTAATAGTAAAGCAGATGCAGATTTCCAGGACTGGACTAACAAATGTTTCTAGTGAAAGACAACTGGTGTTTTCTATTAACCACTTAAACACCAAATGACGGCTACCGGGTGTTTTTTTTAACTCTGGGAGGGCGTACAGTGACGTCCTTCCAGAATTCCTTTCTCTCACGCACCCGAGAACATCTGTGACCGGTCCAGAGGACCCGGCGCATCACGGATCCCAGTAAATGGCTGCTGATCGCGGCCGTTTACCATGTGATCGCTCCGTCAAATGACGGAGCGATCACATGTAAACAAACCGGCGTCACGTCATGACGCAGGTTCCTCTCCTCCTCTCTCTGTACCGATCGGTACACTGTGAGCAGAGAAGGGGAGAGATCAGATGGCAGCAGCGCTGTGGGCTGGATCTGTGGTGCCCACCACGCTGCTCAGTGACAAATGCCATCCATCCATCTATGCTCAGCCATCCCTCAATGCTCTGCAATACTCTGCAATGCCCTGCAATACCCCACAATACTCTGCAATACCCCACAATACTCTGCAATACCCCACAATACTGTGCAATACCCCACAATACTGTGCAATACTCTGCAATACCTCACAATACTGTGCAACACTCTGCAATACCCCAAAATACACTGCAATATCCCAAAATACTCTGCAATACCCCGAAATACTCTGCAATATCCCGCAATACTGTGCAATACTCTGCAATACCCCACAATACTGTGCAGTACTCTGCAATACCCCGAAATACTCTGCAATATCCCGAAATACTCTGCAATACCCCTCAATACTCTGCAATACTCTGCAATACTCCGCAATACCCCGCAATACTCTGCAATACTCTGCAATACCCCGCAATACTCTGCAATACTCCGCAATGCCCCGCAATACTGTGCAATACTCTGCAATACCCCGCAATACTCTGCAATACCCCACAATACTCTGCAATACTCCGCAATACTGTGCAATACTCTGCAATACCCTGCAATACTCTGCAATACCCCGTAATACTGTGAAATACTCTGCAATACCCCGCAATACCCTGCAATACCCCACAATACCCCGCAATACTCTGCAATACCCTGCAATACTCTGCAATAGCCTGCAATACGCTGCCATACTCTGCCATACCCAGCCATACTCTGCAATACCCCGCATTACTCTGCAATACTCCGCAATACTCTGCAATACCCCGCAATACTGTGCAATACTCTGCAATACCCTGCAATACTCTACAATACCCCGCAATACTGTGCAATACTTTGCAATACCCCGCAATACTCTGCAATACCCTGCAATACTCCGCAATACCCCTGCAATACTCTGCAATAGCCTGCAATACGCTGCCATACTCTGCCATACCCAGCCATACTCTGCCATACCCAGTCATACTCGGCGAAACCCAGCCATACCCTGCCCCACAATACTGTGCAATACTCTGCAATACTCCACAATACTCTGCAATACCCCGAAATACTCTGCAATACTCTGCAATACCCCGCCATACTCTGCAATACCCCGCAATACTCTGCAATACTCTGCCATACCCCGAAATACTCTGCAATATCCCGAAATACTCTGCAATACCCCAAAATACTGTGCAATAGTCTGCAATACCCCAAAATACTCTGCAATACTCTGCAATACCCCACAATACTGTGCAATACTCTGCAATACCCCGAAATACTCTGCAATATCCCGAAATACTCTGTAATACCCCGAAATACTCTGCAATACCCCGCAATCCTGTGCAATACTCTGCAATACCCCGAAATACTCTGCAATATCCCGAAATACTCTGCAATACCCCGCAATACTGTGCAATACTCTGTAATACCCTACAATACTCTGCAATACCCCGCAATACTGTGCAATACTCTGCAATACCCCGCAATACTCTGCAACACTCTGCAATACCCTGCAATACTCTGCAATACTCTGCAATACTCTGTAATACCCCGCAATACTGTGCAATACTCTACAATACCCTGCAATACTCTGCAATACCCTGCAATACCCCGCAATACTCTGCAATACCCCGCAATACTCTGCAATACCCTGCAATACCCCGCAATATGCTGCCATACTCTGCCATACCCAGCCATACTCTGCCATACCCAGTCATACTTGGCGATACCCAGCCAAACCCTGTCATACTCAGCAATACACAGCCATGCTCAGCCATACTCGACGATACCCTGCCATACTCTGCAATACCCCGCCATACTCTGCAATACCCCGCAATACTCTGCAATACTCTGCCATACCCCGCAATACTCTGCCATACCCGGCTATACTCTGCAATACTCTGTGATACCCAGCCATACTCTGCCATACCCAGTCATTCTCGGCGATACCCAGCCAAATGCTGTCATACTCAGCAATACACAGCCATGCTCAGCCATACTCGACGATACCCTGCCATACTCTGCAATACCCAGCCATACTCTGCAATACCCCGCTGTGTAAAAGTCTCACACATGTGGTATCGCCATACTCGGGAGTAATAGCAGAATGTGTTTTGTTGTGGAACTACACATCCAATGAGGCATTGTAAAACTGACATTCACAAACATGACTAGGCATGATGGGAATTGTAGTTCCTGAACAACTGGAGGGCCATAGATTGAAGACCCCTGTGCTAGACCATTATTATGCCTCCAGAATTGGGAGTGTGGCATCTACCCAACTTCTCTCTGCTGGTGGACACAAGAACCTAAATCTATAGATATATCTATATATCTATAGACATATCTATGTATATACACACACACTGAAGCAGGAAGCAATAAACATTGGCCTAGAAGTGAATCTGTACTCAGGAAGTAGGTGTGTGTTTTGAGGCCAAATCATTTAGACATACACACATGACCCACACAAACACCATCCCTTGTAAAATAAATTAGCAGCAGTACAAGGAGGGGCGTGATGTCATGCCTGTGTGCTGGCCACCGCTTCTGGGAACCAGATATGTGCCACGGGTACATACCTCTGCGCATACAGCAGGTGCATATCTCACATACACAGCGGTCGCGCATCTAGATGCATTTGGTGCAGCTAGCTGCAGGTCCCCAATTTTTATGGAAATTAATAGTAAAGCAGATGCAGATTTCCAGGACTGGACTAACAAATGTTTCTAGTGAAAGACAACTGGTGTTTTCTATTAACCACTTAAACACCAAATGACGGCTACCGGGTGTTTTTTTTAACTCTGGGAGGGCGTACAGTGACGTCCTTCCAGAATTCTTTTCTCTCACGCACCCGAGAACATCTGTGACCGGTCCAGGGGACCCGGCGCATCACGGATCCCAGTAAATGGCTGCTGATCGTGGCCGTTTACCATGTGATCTCTCCGTCAAATGTAAACAAACCGGCGTCACGTCATGACGCAGGTTCCTCTCCTCCTCTCTCTGTACCGATCGGTACACTGTGAGCAGAGAAGGGGAGAGATCAGATGGCAGCAGCGCTGTGGGCTGGATCTGTGGTGCCCACCACGCTGCTCAGTGACAAATGCCATCCATCCATCTATGCTCAGCCATCCCTCAATGCTCTGCAATACTCTGCAATGCCCTGCAATACCCCACAATACTCTGCAATACCCCACAATACTCTGCAATACCCCACAATACTCTGCAATACTCTGCAATACCCCACAATACTCTGCAATACTCTGCAATACCCCACAATACTGTACAATACTCTGCAATACCCCGAAATACTCTGCAATACCCCGAAATACTCTGCAATATCCCGAAATACTCTGCAATACCCCGCAATCCTGTGCAATACTCTGCAATACCCCAAAATACTCTGCAATATCCCGAAATACTCTGCAATACCCCTCAATACTCTGCAATACCCCGCAATACTGTGCAATACTCTGTAATACCCTACAATACTCTGCAATACCCCGCAATACTGTGCAATACTCTGCAATACCCCGCAATACTCTGCAACACTCTGCAATACCCTGCAATACTCTGCAATACTCTGCAATACTCTGTAATACCCCGCAATACTGTGCAATACTCTGCAATACCCTGCAATACCCCGCAATACTCTGCAATACCCCGCAATACCCCGCAATATGCTGCCATACTCTGCCATACCCAGCCATACTCTGCCATACCCAGTCATACTTGGCGATACCCAGCCAAACCCTGTCATACTCAGCAATACACAGCCATGCTCAGCCATACTCGACGATACCCTGCCATACTCTGCAATACCCCGCCATACTCTGCAATACCCCGCAATACTCTGCAATACTCTGCCATACCCCGCAATACTCTGCCATACCCGGCTATACTCTGCAATACTCTGTGATACCCAGCCATGCTCTGCCATACCCAGTCATTCTCGGCGATACCCAGCCAAATGCTGTCATACTCAGCAATACACAGCCATGCTCAGCCATACTCGACGATACCCTGCCATACTCTGCAATACCCAGCCATACTCTGCAATACCCCGCCATACTCTGCAATACCCCGCAATGCTCTGCAATACTCTGCCATACACCGCAATACTCTGCCATACCCAGCCATACTCTGCAATACTCGGTGATACCCAGCCATACTCTGCCATACCCAGTCATTTTCGGCGATATCCTGCCATACCCAGCCATACCCGGCCATGCTCAGCCATACTCGGCTGTACTCGTCCTCTGTATGTGGTCAGGCTGTGGAGGTCTCACACATGTGGTATCACGGTACTCGGAAGAAGTAGGAAAAACTATTTTGGGGTGTCATTTTTGGTATGTACATGCTATGTGTTAGAAATATTGTATAAATGGACAACTTTGTGTTAAAAAAAAAATGCGTTTTAACCACTTCCCGTCTGCCGGCCGTCATACGACGTCCTTGACTTGACTGTGCAGGGATATCTGAATGATGGGTGCAGCTACAGACATCATTCAGATATCAGCTTTTTCAGCCAGCGATTCCCTACACCATAAGAATGATCATAGCGGCTGTTCCACTGCTTGATCATTTTTATGGGAGGCGAGAGGGGACGACCTCCCCTCCAGCCACCCTCCGGTGCTTCTACTGACTCACCGCTACGATCGAAACCAGGATATTTTTATTTTTTTTTATTTCAGGCTTTCCAGCTTCCCAGCCTAGAGGTGAGATGTGGGGTCTTATTGACCCCATATCTCACTGTAAAGAGGACCTGTCATGCCATATTCCTATTACAAGGGATGTTTACATTCCTTTTAATAGGAATAAAAGTGATCAAAAATTTTTTTTTTGGGAAAAAAGCATCAAACTAAAATAAATAAAGTAAAATGAACAAGAAAAAAAAAAAAAATTTTAAAGCGCCCCAGTCCCCGTGTGCTTGCATGCAGAAGAGAACAGCCTACATATGAAAACGGTGTTCAAACCACACATGTGAGGTATCGCTGCGATCGGTAGAGCGAGAGCAATAATTCTGGCCCTAGACCTCCTCTGTAACTCAAAACATGTAAAAAAATTTAAATCGTCGCCTATGGGGATTTTTAAGTAGCGAAGTTTGCCGCCATTCCACAAGTGTGTGCAATTTTGAAAGGTGACATGTTGGGTATCTATTTACTCGGCCTAACTTCATCTTTCACATTATACAAAAACATTGGGCTAACTTTACTGTTTTGTTTTTTTTTAAAGCACAAAATTGTTTTTTTTTTAAAAAAAACGCGTTCGAAAAATTGCTGCGCAAATACCGTGCAAGATAAAAAGTTGCAATGACCGCCATTGTATTCTCTAGGGTCTTTTCTAAAAAAAAACATATATAATATTTTGGGGTTCTATGTAATTTTCTAGCAAATAAATGATGATTTTTACATGTAGGAGAGAAATGTCAGAATTGGCCTGGGTGCTCCAGAACGCCTGAAGGTGTTCCCTGCATGTTGGGCCTCTGTATGTGGCCACGCTGTGTAAAAGTCTCACACATGTGGTATCGCCATACTCGGGAGTAATAGCAGAATGTGTTTTGGGGTGTAATTTGTGGTATGCATATGCTGTGTGTGAGAAATAACCTCCTAATATGACAATTTTGTGAAAAAAACAAGATAAAAAAAAAACTTGATTTTGCAAAGAATTGTGGGAAAAAACGACAACTTCAAAAAACTCACCATGCATCTTTCTAAATACCTTGGAATGTCTTCTTTCCAAAAAGTCATTTGGGGGGTATTTGTACTTTTCTGGCATGTTAAGGTCTCAAGAAATTAGATAGGCCATCAGTACTTCAGGTGTGATCAATTTTCAGATATTGGCACCGTTGATAGGCCGTCAGTACTTCAGGTGTGATCAATTTTCAGATATTGGCACCATAGCTTTTGGACTCTATAACTTTCACAAAGACCAAATAATATCCACTGATTTGGGTTATTTTTACCAAAGATATGTAGTGGTATAAATTTTGGCCAAAATATATGAAGAAAAATTACTAATTTGCAAAATTTTATAACAGAAACAAAGAAAAATGCATTTTTTTACAGATTTTTCGGTCTTTTTTCTTTTATAGCGCAAAAAATAAAGAACCCAGCGGTGATTAAATACCACCAAAAGAAAGTTCTATTTGTGTGAAAAAAAGGACAACAATTTCATATAGATACAGTGTTGCATGACTGAGTAATTGTCATTCAAAATGTGAGAGCACCAAAAGCTGAAAATTGGTCTGGTTATTAAGGGGGTTTAAGTGCCCAGTGGTCAAGTGGTTAAACAAGGTCTAAATGGGCCATTGACATGCATCACAGTTGAACTTAGGAATGTGTCTTTGCAAAGTTAAACAAAATGAAATCCTTTCTTATTTTTGCTTGGAGATAGAGTGCAGAGGGATTAGAAGTCTTGTCAGTTTTTAGGGATGGCTGCACCCCTGATAGGGTGAAGACACCTCCCAAATTTTGCCAGTTTCTCCTTCAAATTTATTCACTTCCTGTCACATAGCCAAACAGGAAGTGAGGGTAAAACCCTACCAATGCGTTTCCTTGGGGACACACAAGTCAATCTAAATGGTTTCCCTTTTAGGTAAATTGCACTCTAGCATTTTGCTGTGCACACCCCAAATTCTTAGGTATCTTGGACTTTTGGGTTTATTTACTAAAGGCAAATCCACTTTGCACTACAAGTGCACTTGGAAGTGCAGTTGCTGGAGATCCGAGGGGGTCATGCAAGGACACTAAAAAAAACAGCATCTTTGCTCCTACATGATTGGATGATAAAATCACCAGTGCTTCTCCTCAGATTTACAGCGAGTACACTTGTATTGCAGAGTTGATTTGCCTTTAATAAACCCCAAAATACCTAATAATTTGGGGTGTACACAACAAAGTGCTAGAATGCAATTTGCCTAATGGGGACACTAGTTAGATTGACCTGTGTGTCCCCAAGGAAAGACATTGGTAGGGTTTTACCCTCACTTCCTGTTTGGCTATGTGACAGGAAGTGAAGCCAATTTTCAGAAAAGGGACACAAAGCCCAACCTAAAAAAGACAAGCAGGGGATCTAACACTCACTTGGTTTCCCTCAAATGCCCACAATTAGAATAGGATTGTAGAAGAAAAATGTGTAGAATATGGGACTTTAGAGGTACACCCAATGTATGAAAAACACTACTGAATAAAATTATATAAATATTTATTGAAAACAATTTAAAAAGACAAATGGAAAGTGAAAACACGGGTGATCTGGCAACTTTTTTTGGACTGTAGAGGCAGTGAATTTTGAGGTTCCCCCTCCCTTCCTCCCCTTCCTCCCCTATTCCCCAGACAGCACGGACCCTGCGGTCTCCCTGGAACTCATATTGAGGTATGGTGCTAACGTAGGGGTGGTGTCTGTGGTGGTTTGGGGACTTTGGAGGTGGTGGGCGAAAGGTTGGGACAGGGTTGGGGTTGGTGCGGGTTTGCTGTGGGTTTTCTAAATTTTTTTTTTTCTCTTTTTCTTTCTCTGTCTTGACGGATGATGGAGTCATGGCTGTGCAAGCTATAGAGCTACTAACGTGTATAAATACAAATGCTATGTGTCATTTCAAATATTTTTCCTATTTAATTATTTGTTTTTTTATTTTTTTTTCATACATCCAAGGTTGATCATATCATGTGTATTGTTATTGAATAATCAAATATCCTCGTCCATTTTCCTGATGAAGCCTTCCTGGCGAAACATGTTGAAATTTGTGGACGTGGCTACGTTTAGATTTATGTGATTACAGTTTTCTCCTTCATTTGTCAATATTTGGTAATGGATGTTTACCTCTGACTGTGACTGTAAACTGTTTTCACTTTCCATTTGTCTATTTAAATTGTTTTCAATAAATATTTATATAATTTTATTCAATAGTGTTTTTCATACATTGGGTGTACCTCTAAAATCCCATATTCTACACATTTTTGTTCTATTATTTTTAGGGATGTTGGTACAAAAAACTTTCTAGTGCCCTTTGAAAACTGATCTCTACCCGTTCCACTTGTCATAATACCCAGGGTGGATAACACACCCAAGATAACTCCTTTTCTGGGGTAAGAGATCAGCAATCGAATTAATTTTTTGTTTGAAACTTATCTGGATTGTGGATATACTTAAATTGCTTTTTGCAATTGCATTTTCTCTCTGTACTCTTTCATTATGATTTAACAATATTAGTTTGTTTTTTCTTTCCCGATCTATACAACTGGTAACAGTGGCTGAGACGCCAGTCTGGTATGGTTGTGGTTGATGTACATTTGAGGTCTATCCTCCTTTTCCACATCTGGGAGCTTCACAGGGGTGAGTGCTTTATATAATGACGGATTATTGTGGCCAGGCACGGGAAGGGTTTGTCTCAGAGGTACAACAGGTTCGATCTAAAGATGATGTCACTGAAGCCGAGGTAGATAATTACCGTATTTATCGGCGTATAACACGCGCCGGCGTATAACACGCACCCCAAGTTTAGGAGAGAATTTTAAGGAAAAAATCTTTTAGGAGGGAAGCTTAAGGAAAAGAAACTTACATTAAAATGCCCATCAATGCAGCCTCATCAGTGTTCATCTGCAGCCTTTTCAGTGTCATTGCAGCCTTTTCAGTGTCAGTGCAGCCTTGTCAGTGCAGCTTTGCCCCAGTGCAGCCTTGTCAGTGCAGCTTTGCCCCAGTGCAGCCTTGTCAATGCAGCCTTGTCCCCAGTGCAGCCTTGTCAGTGCAGCCTTGTCCCCAGTGCAGCCTTGTCAATGCAGCCTTGTCCCCAGTGCAGCCTTATTAATGCAGCCTTGTCCCCAGTGCAGCCTTATCAATGCAGCCTTGTCCCCAGTGCAGCCTTATCAATGCAGCCTTGTCCCCAGTGCAGCCTTGTCCCTGCAGCCTTGTCCCCAGTGCAGCCTAGTGTCCATGCCTCCTGCCGCTGCCGCCGCCGCCATACACATAGAAGTAGTTTTAAATATGGCGCCGCGGAGTTCGGAGAGACTCGGCGCCGGCGGAAGTGAACGAACGCCGCCGAGATACACATAGCCGAGGGTTCTCGGCTCTTTCCGGCGCCGCTCACAGTCCCGCCCTATGATGGACATAACACAGGTCCAATGGCGGGACTGGGCGTGACAGTGAGCGGCGCCGGAAAGAGCCGAATACACCCGACTATGTGTATCTCGGCTCTGTGATTTCGGCGGCGCTCGTTCAGCACCGCCGAGTCCTTCCGAAGTCCGCGGCGCCATATTTGAAACTACTCGCTATGTAAATGTCGGCGGCGATCGCCGACATTCACATAGCGATAGCGGGGATCGGCGTATAACACGCACCCACGACTTTCCCCTGATTTTAAGGGGAAAAAAGTGCGTGTTATACGCCGATAAATACGGTACTTTTTGGGCTTACAGCGTTTGGTTGAGAGGAAGACTCACTTATTCTGGCATAAGGAATATTTTGGAAAATATGTGACAAACCAGATTGTACCATGGGGTCTGCGCATTCAAATTTTCCCAAATACAAAGAAGGTCGAACCAAATGTGAAAAAAGCATGGGAAGCAAACTTACAGTCATGTTCCCTGCAAATGATGCAAATACTTAGTGACCAGTATAAAACGGACATTGGGGAATTAGATAAGGAAATCCTAAAATGGCAGGAGGATCATGGCCATTTAGTTTCTCATAATTGTTTTCTTGAAAAAGATAAGACATTGAAAAAACATTTAACAAAATATGCCACTGGCCTGATTAAAACCAAAGAAAACAAATTTATGAGAGATAAAAAAGCGTACGATCAGGATCAAGCATACAAGTGGAACCAACAGGGTCATCACCCCCGCCGCAGGGCCACTTATGGTCGTGCTCCCCCGACTAGCAATTTGCATTTGGCTGAATCTGACACTTCGTCTATGTCCTCAGCCTCTTATGTTCCAATTGCTAGACATCTGAGTGACTCCAGTGGAGCCTCAAGAAAAAGAAAAAAAGATAGCGAAAACAAGCTCACAAGAACGCCCTAGGTCAACTCATGCCCAAAATAAGGATAAGAAAACATGGCTACAACGCCCACGGGGTGGTATGACCCCGAGTACCTCAAGGAATGGTAATATACAAAACCATTCACTTGTGACACTAACTACTCCAGCAGTGAACCTCAATCCGGTTTCAATACCGGCGGGTCCTGTGTCCCAACAAACGTCGGAACAACATCTACCTACGACCACCCTCCCTATAGATTCCCGGATAGCACCCATATTTAGTTCTAACACCCCGGATTCTAGGCGTACTTCCCTACCTACACCTACCCCTATACGAACAACAAGCCAACCTTTAAAGTAGAAGGTCCTGGTTCCATCTCTCATGGTAACCGGGACAAGTCTGACATTATAAATTTGTCCTCACATCCCTTGACAGAAGATGAGACTACTTTATTGGAACTAGGTCTCACGTTCTGTCCGGATGAGGAGGGCGATAAATTTGAACTGATCAAGGATCTGCACCTTTTTGCCAGACGCCTTATGTACAAAGTTTTATATGATAAAGACCTAAATAATGTGGAAATATCAAGCCCACATAACTCTAATTTGGGAGGTGTAACCTTTGAGGACTTACGAGCCCTTCAGGACTTAATGGATTTGTGGGATGAGAGCAACCCGGAGGAGGTGGGTTGGACCTTCAATCCATTTGGACCAGATGCTACCCAATCTGGTGACCAGGTGGCAGGCCCACCCAGTAATCTTCTCCACTCCTTCAATCCCCCTCTCGTATCCCCTGCTGGGGTTACTTTTGGCACACCAAAGTCATATAAACCTAAATCCAAGTCCTTCCCTGTTCTACAGGGAAACTCCAACATATGGGCCTTTGTGATCCAGGTCACTAAAGAGATTGAATCTACTAACTGGCAAACTGGACCCCCAGGTAATTTACCTAAACATCTGAAAAAGGCAAAAAGAGAAAAGAGAAAGCGGGACTTTAACGAGACATGTCAACGCATAAATATTAATTAATTGGCCAGGCACATATAAAGTTGGCCTGTATCCAATATAGGTATAATCCGGACATCAATATTCTATAACCAAGGAGACACTGGGCGTAATCACAAAGGATTTACAGCAATATTCGTATAAAACATCGTTTAATACATCATTAGACATAAAGAGAATTGATAAAAGTCAATCAATCAAGGGTATGGTGGATACAAAGAGTATACAGTTACAGTACAGGTAGTTGTTAGATTGTAGGCATCCTTAAGTTGTTAACTCTACGCGTTTCTTGGCTTACAACCAATCATCAGGAGTTCAGATGCATAATAACTAGAAAATAATAAAGCAGCCATTAATCTAATGATTGACATAAACATATCGAGAAAACAAAAACTACAATAGTACTCACAAGTTAGATGGATAGATGATAAAAAGGGGAAGGTGGTCCGGCCCGCAAAGTCTCACCCGGGGTTGAGGCAGGGACCAGCCCCCCAGAGGTATACCCCAAAGGGGAGGAGGCTACCATCAAAGCCAGGACACCCCACACAGTATGGCCCAACGAGAAAGGGGGAACCTGGCAAGCGCATGTGGAATGCTGTGGGGGGAAAAAAAGAAGTATGAGTGGAGGTGAGAGTGAAGTGAGAAAACCATCCATGAATAAACAGATGAGAGTGGCTGGGGAGTGTAGCAGAAAACGTGGAGCAAAGGAGGGGAGTGGAGTGATGGTGAATGGTGAAGGGGATTGGGTGTTAAGAGTGTGAAAGCATGGATGGCTATGAGCAGTGAGGGAGGTTACCTGTGAAGTGCGAGTGTAGCGTATGCCGGTCATCCCTACACACGTTGAGACAGCATGTGGAGTGGGCTAGTCAGAGGCCGTCGCCATATACCCCAGGCAGGGGGCGTGTCCCCGCCAGCGTCATGAGGGGACGTCAGTGCGGTGCACAAGGGGGAGGGAAGGTCCACTTCCAATCATGATGATCTGGGCGGAGTGCCCTCCCCCTGTTGCCATGACTCCCACAGAATGGAACAGAGACGCCCGCAGTGCGGCATCGTGAGACGCCGCACCATAGGCGCAAATGCATGAAGCCGATGCGTCGAGGTCACGGCCCGCCCCCACCGTGATGTAGGGCGGGTGAGGGGCCGCAAACTGGGTGCATCACAACCCCGGGAATGAGACAAGGCCAGACCAGAGACCAACCTCTCATACCTATATAACAGTGAGTGGTAGAAAAACACATAATGGGGTAGTACAAGTAAAAGAGTGGAAAAGTATGCACTGAATTAAATCAGAATCAAAGTATGCATAAAATGGTCAGCAAATGTTTAGCTGATGAAAAAGGAAAAAACAAGAAAAAGATGCAGAAAGCTATGATAAAGCTATGATGGGTTCTGGAATATGGCTGGTCAGGTCACGGAAATGGGTGTTTTCCACCCTATATTTCATTATGCACATAAAGGGGGGTTGTGACCTGTCCATGCCAACATTATGAACGCTGACATGTCTCCATCCCAATCAGTAATACCAAAACCATCCATGAATAAACAGATGAGAATGGCTGGGGAGTGTAGCAGAAAATGTGGAGCAAAGGAGGGGAGTGGAGTGATGGTGAATGGTGAAGGGGATTGGGTGTTAATTACGCCCAGTGTCTCCTTGGTTATAGAATATTGATGTCCGGATTATACCTATATTGGATACAGGCCAACTTTATATGTGCCTGGCCAATTAATTAATATTTATGCGTTGACATGTCTCGTTAAAGTCCCGCTTTCTCTTTTCTCTTTTTGGTATTACTAATTGGGATGGAGACATGTCAGCGTTCATAATGTTGGCATGGACAGGTCACAACCCCCCTTTATGTGCATCTGAAAAAGGCACTTCGTGAGATCTAATAAGAACATTGTAATAAAGCCATCCGATAAGGGTGGCAATCTTGTCTTAATGGACATAAAACAATACGAACAAATGTGCTTTGACATTGTGCATAATACCAATTGGTATAGACCAGTTCCGAGATCTCATGTAAATTACTATATGAAGCTTTATAAAGACATTCTCGCCAAGGCACACTATAGAGATGTTATAGACTCAAATACACTTAAATTCTTGGATTCTACCAACCCGGTCACCCCAACGTTCTACGCACTACCCAAAGTGCACAAAAACTTACAGAACCCCCCAGGTCGACCAATAATTTGGGGCTGTGGGTCATTGACTGAGACAGCTAGTCAACTAGTGGACGAGTATCTATACCCCCATGTAAAGGGGCTGTTTTCATTTGTCAAGGACACTATTGAGTTATTGAAAACATTGGATGGGTTACAGCTGCCTCAAGGTTGTTGGTTAGTCGCGATCGACATAGAGGCCTTGTACAACTCCATACCTCACACTAGAGGTGTGGAAGTTGTGCGAGAGTTTTTGAACGAACGAGATCTTGATTCATGGAAGTACAACGAATTTGTCATTGAAATACTCAACTTTATACTTACACACAATATCTTCGTATTCAAAGGTTCCCACTACCTCCAGGTACAGGGCGTGGCTATGGGGGCGAAATGTGCCCCCTCCTACGCGAACCTGTATCTGGGGGGGTGGGAACGAGACCTCTTCTTTGATGAATCCAAATCAGACTTTATTGGCCAGATTGTATCATGGCATCGATACATAGATGACGTTTTTATGGTGTGGGCAGGATCAAGAGAACATCTATTAGAATTTACAAGTAAACACATACAATCTGAAGTTTACATATACATTCGATCAGTCAAGAATTACTTTCTTAGACGTAGAGATTTTCATCAATGAAATGGGAACACTCTGTTCCACACTATATAGGAAACCCTCAGCGGGAAACAGCTTACTGCATGCTAATAGCTCGCATCCCGAAAAGCTGATAAAAAGCATCCCTTTCAGTCAATTTTGAGACTGAAACGTAATTGTACACTAGATACAGACTTTCAAAAGGAGGCAAATTTGTTACGTGATCGCCTCCTAGCTAGGGGCTACAGTAGAACTTTAGAAAGTAGAAACCTTTAATAGAGTGAAAAACCAGAATAGACAACTACTACTGTATAAGCCCGGACGAGACAAAGCATCGACATTGACACGGGTGATTACAAAATTTAATAGACAACATGCCAAAGTGCGACATATCTATAATAAGCTCTGGTACTTATTGGCAGCTGACCAAAAGATCTCTAAGTTCGTCAAACCCCATCCAGAAATCACCTTCAAACGTTCTCATTCTTTGAGAGACACTCTAGTGAGCAGCCATCATAGTAATCAGACTATCTTTAAATCCAAGCCACCGGGTACCTACCCATGTGGTACGTGCAATTACTGCCCCTTTATTTTAGAGGGGAAAAATGTTACCCTCCCTAACAACAATATCTGGACTCCCAAACACAGAACCAATTGCCCATCGGTCGGTTCTGTATACCTAATGAAATGTCGTTGTGGGGCATTTTATGTGGGAAAAACAAAGCGCCCATTATTCTGCAGAATCAGGGACCATGTGTCCCTGATTTCCAAACATAAGATGGAAACACCAATAAGTCGTCATGTGGGGCTATACCACAATTTTGACCTCAAAGTTATTGGCTTTTTCAGTCTTGAACACCTTCCCGAACACGAACGGGGTGGGGATATTGATAACAAGCTCCTTCAATTGGAGACGAGATGGATCTATTCCCTACAGGCCACCCGGTCCACTGGCCTCAATGAGGGGATTAGTTACAAGCCTTTCTTGTGAACAACACCCCTCATCTGGACATGTTCACTTTTGTCTTGTTGAGATGATGTTCCCTAAATATGGATATCTATTTGGGTACACTGACCATAGGCTTGATTCCTTTTTACCATCTATCCTTTCATTTCTGAGTCACTCATCACCTTTGAACATCATGTGACTTTTAGGTGCATGTTATACAATGATCAGTTTCTGATGGGTTGTCCTGTCTAAGGTTGCCTTTTGTTACTTCGAATTTTGATTTAGAATAGGGAAAGTAATGCACACTGAGCTAGTTGTGATACTTTATACACTTTTATAATCATCTATATACAGATATAAACAATATGTGGAACATTGCAAATTAAATATTGTGATGCATAGTCATGACCACATCTAAGTTCGTTTTTTTTTTTTTCCCCCTCCTTTTGTCCCCTCATTTGCCACTTCCTTGGTCCAGTGCCATTAGATCCCCGTATGGACGCCCAAGGGTGTGGAGTGGTGCTGGTTAACTCCCCCTTTGAGGTGGTGCTACCCCGCTGCACGCCCGCCTTGAGGTATCTGTTTGTTCCATGGCGCTCCAGTTTAACTGTGACCATGTGCCATTATTTACCATCCGTCCAAGTTTTTCCATCCCTTTCGTCCAGCACTGTCCCCAATGTGGGTCATGGTGCTGCTTTAGGCCACCGGAAGCACTACATGCTTTCGGGTTCTGGCATCCGGTTTCCGGTCATTCAGTCCATGGATCTTGGACCTCCCTTTTGCGTCCGCTTGGCGCTGGTGCGGCGTGACGTCATGCGCTGCATTTTGGCGCCATGGGGAGGGATATTTAAATCCCACACATTTGATGTCTGCTTGGCAGCTTGGGAGCTCATGTTGAATACGGACGTCGGCACTAGGTAAACCCACAATGATAGATAGCTGGTTCAGTATTTTGCTGTGTATCCAACTCAGAATTAAGCACTGCTTTGGGTGCCTGTTTTTTCTTTTCCTTTTTTCTTAGATTACCACTAGCCATCTCCTTGCTCTGTTTGGAGCATAGGAGCGGACTATTTTTTGATGTTTTCCACCCTTGGGTTCCTTCCCAGCTGCAGCAGTAGGAATGTGATATAGCTCTTTACACAGCAGTGTGATATCTTTAAGGTGAGCAAACGCTCTTAAGGATTTAGAGACACACTATATATATATATTTCTTATATAGGATATTGATGCATGTGTATATACACATATATCGTTTCAGAAACCACAAATTAGCTGTGCTCTCTTTGGATTCTCTTATTGATGCATCTTTACATTTGGTATTGTGCCTTTTGTCCGCATGAGCTCCCAATATAAATATTTTGTTGTTTTTACTGGATAACGGTGAGTACGGTCCATTGTCTAGGTGGTGCTGTGGACTTATGCCCCTCTTATTCTTAATATATGTGTCTTTTTATTATCTATGATATATATTGCAGATATCGTTATCATTTTTCTTTCTTGGATGGCTTATTAACTACAAAAACATACATCCCTCCCTACGGGTGATCTGGCAACTTTTTTTGGACTGTAGAGGCAATGAATTTTGAGGGTTTCCCCTCCCTTCCTCCCCTATTCCCCGGACACCCCGGACCCTGCGGTCTCCCCAGAACTCATATTGAAGTATGGAGCTGACGTAGGGGTGGTGTCTGTGGTAGTTTGGGGACTTTGGAGGTGGTGGGCGAAAGGTTGGGGCAGGGTTGGGATTGGTGTGGGTTTGCTATGGGTTTTCTAAATGTTTTTTTTTTTTTTTCTTTGGCAGAGGAAATTAACAGGAGTTAAAAGGACTGCGCCCACAAACGGACAGTCTCTTAAGGATTTAAACATTTTAGTCACAACATCTTGAGGAAGATTTTGCAAAATAATGCAGCACAGACAATTAAATCAAAGGGAAACTAACAACCTACAAACAACACACACTGAGAACAACACACACACACCACACACGCAGAAGACACATGAAAAGTCTATGAAACACACAAAATGCAAGTTCACCCAGTGTAGAGACATTACTTCAAAGTGGGTACACCTGTTAAGGATGTTCTTAAATTACACATCATCCAGCATGCTACAAAATTACAGATGGGACAAACACCCCCCAGTCCAAGGGGGCAAACAAAGATCCTAACATGGGCAAAAGTTATACAGTATCTCACAAAAGTGAGTAGACCCCTCACATTTTTGTAAATATTTTATTATATCTATCTATGTGACAACACTGAAGAAATAAGACTTTGCTACAATGTAAAGTAGTGAGTGTACAGCTTGTATAACAGTAAATTTGCTGTCCCCTCAAAATAACTCAACACACAGCCATTAATGTATAACCGCTGGCAACAAAAGTGAGTACACCCCTAAGTGAAAATGTCCAAATTGGACCCAATTAGGCATTTTCTCTCCCCGATGTCATATGACTCGTTCATGTTACAAGGTCTCAGGTGTGAATGGGGTACAGGTGTGTTACATTTGGTGTTATCGCTCTCACTCTCTCATACTGGTCACTGGAAGTTCTACATGGCACCTCATGGCAAAGAACTCTCTGAGGATCTGAAAAAAAGAATTGTTGCTCTACATAAAGATGGCCTAGGCTATAAGAAGACTGCCAAGACCCTGAAACTGAGCTGCAGCACAGTGGCCAAGACCATACAGCGGTTTAACAGGACAGATTCCACTCAGAACAGGCCTCGCCATGGTCGACCAAGGAAGTTGCGTACACTTTGGGCCCAATTTGGACATTTTCACTTAGGGGTGTACTCAATTTTGTTGCCAGTGGTTTAGACATTATTGGCTGTGTGTTGAGTTATTTTGAGGGGACAGAAAATTTACACTAGTATACAAGCTGTACACTCTCTAATTTACATTGTAGCAAAGTGTCATTTCTTCAGTGGTGTCACATGAAAAGATATAATAAAATATTTACAAAAATGTGAGGGGTGTACTCACGTTTGTGAGATACTGTACAACAAATACCATTGCAGTCTATGGGAACTGACTTGTTAATTTTGCTAGTCCCCACTTGGCTGACATATTCTAGTTATTTGCCTTAAAATGGGTATGGGGGCCCAGGTCCCACCCTGAGGGACATATATCAATGTCACCAATTCGGACAACCCCAAAAACGTAAACAAGGAGAGGTGCCTTTAAAAATGCAAAATTGCTTAAATGCTAGTAACTTGGGGGGGGGGGGGGGCATACTCTGATTGTAAAGTTGTGCATCTGCAGCATGTATCTAAAACTCTGCTTCAAAGATGTACGGCTTTAGAGAAAACTTACAAATCTACATTGCAGCTGCAAGATTTTGATCCAAAACAAAAAATAGCCTGCCCCCCAATACATACAAGGTCATTTGAGTTTGTTAAGGTTTAAAATGAGAACCCCCATGTGAAAAATACCAACCCAAACTAAAAAAATATTGTGCCCCTCTCACACACTAACAAACCCCGAGCCAAACACACAGCAAGCCAGCCCATGAAAGGAGGGTGGATGCTTGGGGGCAGGAGGGGCTAGGGCACCCCAAAAGTCAACCACCTTGTTCCCATATTCAGGGGGACAAGGGCCTCTTCCACACAGACAGGGGGCTTTACGGAATGCGGAAAGCCCCTTTAAACTAGTGGGTACAAGGTGCTTTGTGGTTGGGCTGAGCCCAACATGCCCCAAAGGCAGCCAACTGTGTTGAGTGCATGTGGCCTTGTATGGTTCAGGAGGGGGTTGGGCGATCGCTCTTCTTGCCCCTTTCCTAGCTGACCCTGTTGTATGCTCTGAAAATGGATGTGGTTTGGATTGGTGAAGGCAGCTCACAGCCTTTTGAGAATGGAGTGGAGTGTGGAGTTCCCCTTTAAAAGCAAAAGTTAGCCCATGGAAATCCAAGGGGTTAGAGGGGACAGACGAGAGCATTGGAGAATGGAGTGTGGAGTTCCCCTTTTAAAAGTAAAAGTTGGCCCATGGAAATCCAAGGGATTAGAGGGGGGAGACAAGAGCATTGGAGAATGGAGTGTGGAGTTCCCCTTTAAACGCAAACGTTAGTCCATGGAAATCCAAGGGATTTGAGGGGGGAGACAAGAGCATTGGAGAATGGAGTGTGGAGTTACCCATTTAAAGCAAAAGCTAGCCCAAGGAAATCATATGCATTAGAGGGGGAAGGTTAAATGCCCTTTTAGGAGAATCTAGAGAAGCAAGAGTCTTTTTACATAATTTAACAAGGTGCATGTCACATGTTGGCAACGTAACATGCTAACATGACCTGTGTGCAAATCTCCTTAAAAAAATACAAACAGGTGAACCAGCGTAAAAAAAAAAAAAATTGTCAAGTTTAGAGGTGCAGTGAACAAACTCCATGTGAACGAGCGCAAAAACCGCTTGCGCATAAACACTGCTTACATTGATCTCACGCAGTTCTAAACATACTTGCAGGCACAGCAGGCTTTCTCTAAAAAAGTTACTTTCTCATTCTATTTTGGGCATATTTATTACTTGGGCAGTTGTTACTAAACTTCCTCACATCACCCCATAATATTGGCACCTTCATCTTCTGTCAATATTGAATTAGAGATGCCATGCACCATATCCATAGTGGCGCACAGATTACATTCTCCCGTGCGCTGAGATCACTATAGTAAATGGGGGATTTGCGCTCTGTTACAGGTGCACTATCTCGTAAATATGGAAATGTGCATTGCGCCTCGCCATGCGCCTCTACTGATGGTGCACAGCTTTCGCAAATCACCCCCATAGTTAAATAGCAAGCCAGTTTGAAAAAAGACACATGTCCACTGAGTTCAACAGACAAAATTAAAGATGGCAGCTACAGAACCTTAAAACCACAGCAGATCCGGAGGAAGGCAAAAATCCTTACAAAGAATGGTTCAGTTTGTTCCAGAAGGTAAAAAAAAAAAATCTTCCACATCCCCTAAGCCAATCAGATACTTCCAGGATCAACAATTTTCAGTGTTATTGTTTATGCCCTTTACCTACCACTCACTCATATGTGAAGAGATTAGAACAGGACCTATGTTCACAAAAAATCTGTGAGAAATGATCTGGTCAAGGGGCATGGTGTTCAGCATAGAATATTTTAATGGGGTCCAATTAAAGCTCGAATGAAATCGTATTGGGTAGCAGCAGGAATTTCAGCAGACAATTAAAGTGATTGTAAAGTCTTGCTTTTTTTTTCTCTAAAAATCACAAACATATTATACTTACCTGCCCTGTGCAGTGGATTTGCACAGAGCAGCCCCGATCCTCCTCTTCTTGGGTCCCTCTTCTGTGCTCTCGAGCAAAGTCACAGCTCCCTGAGTCCATTCAGACACGGAGCGCCCTCTCTCTTCTGATTGGCTAACTGACTTTGATTGACAGCAGCGGGAGCCAATGGTGCCGCTGCTGTGTCTCAGCCAATTAGGAGGGAGAGTCTCAGGAGGCCGAGACACTCGTGGGCATCGCTGGACATAGATGGGGCTCAGGTAAGCACTACGCTCATCTCCAACAGTATCCCACTAAGTTTTTCAACTTCATCAGGATGACTGTAGCCACATTCAACTACTTACTGGACCAGCTGCACCCACGGCTGCAGCGGAGACATACCAACATGAGAAGATGTGTACCTGCAGATGAACGTCTCCTAGTGACCTTGAGGTAAGAAGTCATTCATTTATCAAGTGTCAGGTTGCCTACCCCTGGTCTACTGTTTGTGTGTATACACAGTATGTATAGATAATAAATATTTGTATCCATTTATGTGCCAGTAGAATGTTGTTTTACTTAAAAAGCTAAAAAGTTGTTTCATTTTTTTCTAGGTTTCTTGCAACTGGCCAGTCCTATACCTCTTTAAACCATTATTTTTTACAGGGCATTTCAACTATTTCAGAGATAGTGCATGATACTTGCTTAGCCATATGGGAAGAGCTGTGTCCAGCAGTGATGCCATTACCAGATGGAAACGTGGTGAAGAATAGCAGAAGGGTTTTGGAATCAAGCAAACTTTTCAAATTGTATTGGAGCTCTTGATGGAAAGCATATCCGTATCCAAAAGCCTCCACGTTCCGGGTCTAGATTTCATAACTACAAGAAATATTTTTCATTGGTCCTCATGGCTATCTGTGATAGTAATTATAAATTTATTGCTGTGGACATTGGAGCATATGGCAGCAGTTTGGATTATAGAGTGTTCCGTGAGTCTGTAATGGGTCAAAGACTGTGAGAAGGGCGATTCAACATACCATTTGATCAGCCTCTGCCTGGAACTGAAGGACCAGACCTGCCTTTCATGCTTATTGCAGATGAGGCCTTCGCACTTTCGCAATATCTTCTTAGGCCGTATGCCAAACACCCTTGCAACTCAGTCTTGTGAATGCTGAGTTAGTAATTCAGGCCTGCTGCATTCTGCATAATATTGTCCGGGAGAAGGAAGGCATCCACGTTGAGGAAGAGGAACAGTTCCACCCGTACAGTACAGCAGAGTACGTGCAGGGAGATCCCACATTGCCATGCGTGAACAATTTGCCGACTACTTTCTATCTCCATCAGGAGAATATATATAAATAAAAAATAATATAATATAATAATAATATAATATATATAAATAATGCAGTGCAAATTTAAATGTATTAATTAATTAATTTGGTTATTAATTCGTTTTAGATTTTAGTTTTATTCTGCATAACCAGTTTAAAATAAATGTTTTTTCACTTAACTGTTTTTTTATTTGTCAAAGTATGAACAAAGCATAAAATATGCAACATTTTACAAAATTCGTAGTTTAACATAAAAACCAGGTTACAAATCCTGACAAAAAGAGGTGGGGGATGGGGAATAGGAAGTGGAATTTTGGGAAGAAGAACCAGAGCTGGTTTGGCTATTAGCTTGAGAAGCATCAGCAGAATTTGAGCTAGTGTTTAGGATATGTTCCCTGTGAGGAATGATCAGGAGAGGAAGCATAAGAGGCCTCTGGGTATTGTGCATTGAGCTGTATGCACGCACAGGCATCTGTGGATAGGATGGTAGATATGGCTGGGCAGGAAGACATAGGAACTCATAGGAATATTGAGGGTATGACCTCTGTGGGTGTTCATACTGGCTAATAGTGGGCAATGGCATTCCTGACTCGCCAGCTCTAATACATCCCCCCACATAATTAAATAGGATGCAGGAAGGACGCATTTGAGTTGTTTGGATCATAGAATGGATCTTTACTCTCCTGTCTTTTAAAGGAGGTCATCTCTCGTCCATGAAGGACTTCATGGCTTTGATTATCTTTGGATTTTTTCATTTTTTGCCACACCGCGAGGATCGTGATGCTGTTGGCCCGTAGAGAATAATATGCAGATTCAGAGATGCAATGATGCCTTGGTGTACATCAGATAAAGTATAGTAATCAATAGTATGCTTATATGTACGGATCTTTGCGAAGAGCTTGGACGTGCACTTGGACGTGCTGTGTCATCCACAGACTGGGACTGGCCTTCTCCCTCTTGTGTGGCTTGCTCACCTTCCTGCACTGCTTCTGTCTCATTATTGTCAGTGTTCTCCTCAAACTCTGAGACGTTTGGTGATGTACTACAATAAAAAGGAGGAACATTTGGTCACAAAACCTTACTATATGGAGACCTACTTTTTTCACTTTCTAGATGGAACATACAAATGTCATTTATGGTCTAACATCCATGACTTTCCTTAGGAAGGACATTTCAAAGTAGGCAGTTTTTTTATGCAAATCTCTGCGTAAAGGTCTCTCAGAGAACGCCACCTTGTGTTAATTTCGAATCCTGTAAACACACATTGAGAAAGAATTTGAGTAAAGATTTTGACATTTAGATTATGGAAACATGTGAGTAATGTACTGTTCTCTGTAGTCTCTCTGCAGCAGAGCCAAACCATGTGGCACTCTGCTTTGTATGTATTGTTATTTAACGTTTGTAGTAATGCATGTGAATCTTTGCATCAACCATGCCCAATGCTGAACATTTCATTTAAAAAAATGTTAGAGTGTTTGCAACATTTTTATAATAGAGGCAAAGAATACTGAAATAAAGTTTGCTAAGATGCTAAAAAAAACCCTGACGCCATTGAAAAATTTACAACCAACCCATAATCTAATGATTACATAAAAACACTGACAGGAGAGAAAGCTGCAGTTGGGCAACACTTACCACGTTGTTCACGCTGTTTGGGAGTCAGGGTGGAACAATTTGGTGTCACAAGCTTAAAGATTTCATCCCATAGTTGCTGTGTTCTTACTCTGTCACTGTGGTACCAACAGGCTTGAGTCCCACAAGCCTGGCCTTTCGTGCACCAGGTTTATAAGCTCCTCATTGGAGATATCTCTTGCCATGTTTCTCCTTGGGCATGTACTGGGGATGTACTTCCTGTTGTCCAACTACTGCCTGGATCATAGGTTGAGTTCACAGATAAACAAAAAAAAATATTTCTTTAAAACGGATCTTAACTGATCGGACATTGACGGACATTGTCCGTTAACGTCAGTTAATATCCGTTTTCACGGATCTGGACGTAGCCTTGTACGTAAAAAAAAAATCGGAAGTGGAGGTTAACCCATAGTAACGGATGGTCATCTGTATGCCCATAGGAATGCATTGTCGTCCGTTGACGGATGGAAAAAAAAACAGATTTTTGTTAAAAAGCATGCTAAAATTGCAACGCAGTAGTCAAATGCTTATGCTTTCCAGAACTTTTGTATTTGCGTGGCTCTAACTTGCATGTGCAATCACATTGACTGAAGCTATTAAAATGATGAAACACTTGCCATCCCTTAACACAGCTGTGTCATGCACAGTGCAGTTCATTGACACGGTGAATATGAGCTGCATTGTCCCATAACTACGTGTGTCCCACATGTGAGATGGATGATGGCTGCTTCTATTGAGCCTTTTCACAGAGGCATCTTCCTTGATGCCAATGTCTATTTAATATAAAACACCCTGAGCAAACATGGTGTGAGGAAGGCTGCAATAGTTGAAACAAGTTACCATTTCTGCACTGTATCTATGCTATATAACTAATAAAGATTAACAAGAGGAGTACCAAGTTGCCGTCTTTTTTCTAAAGTGAAACATGATAATTTCCCCTTGGCCTAGAAGTATGTATTCCAATTTGCCAATGCCTATAAATATTACGCTTTGCATTATTTAGGCCATTAAATTAATTTTATTGACACTTATTTCTTTTTCATTTTGCTGCTATGGAGAATGTATTTTTTATTTTTTTATTATTCATCATAGAAGTGCTTAGCTTACTTGTTGCAAAAGGTATTTTACTCAAAAAAATATGTATGTGTGCAGGTAATGGAATCTAGGAACTGGAGGATGATTGCAACAAAATGAAGAGCTTGAGGCCCCTTTCACACTGTCGGACCGTTCAGGTCCGCCTATCAGTTTTGTTGGCAGACCTGAACGGGCGCTCCATGCTAGTCTATTGAGTGACGGATGTCAGCGGTGACATCAATGGCATCCCTAGGGGGGGCCAGAGGGAGCCCTGACCCCCCCAACATTATGCTGTGCCCCACCATGTGCTCCCCAATTTAAATTTTTTTTTTTTTTTTTTTTACAAAAAGGCAATGTCTTTGTAGCGGATGCGCCGAATCTTACTTGGGCCACCGCTGGAGTAACACAGTCACTATTGAGAGGGAGAGCGTCCCCAGTCAGCTATTGCGGGTGATTCCTCCCCCCTCCCTCTGCTCGCTGACACTGCATAATGCGAGCGCTCACACAACCACGGCCGCCCGATCTGCTCCTTCCCCTGCATCCTCATTGGCAGGGAGAAGAGCGAGTTGCAGGAAGGACTCCACCAGGACTCTCAGTTACTGAAAAAACAGACTGATTTCTCCCGTCCTTAGGACAGGAGAACCAGCCTGTAAATTCCAAGAGATGCCAGACCAGCGCTGTCAATAGCAGGGGCAGGACAGCAAGTGGAGGCTGGGGAACTCCACAGTTGCAGAACACCAGGGCCCGGTGGCAAGACAACCTTTGCAACCCTGATAGTTCTCCCACTGCTTTGGACCCTTATATTTTCTTGGTATGCTGGTGACATATATCTCTTGTTTTCTGCCAACCTTGGGGGCCCCAATACAGTAGGAAGGGAGCTCACTGCAGAACATGTGAAAGGGCCCGTTGTGGGATCGTAGTAAAGGGCCCCAGGATATATATATATATATATATATATATATATATATATAATTGCATTTTATAGTTGCCCCCCTACTTTTGTCCCTGTCCCCCTATGTGCCCCCCTAAATATGAAAGCTGGAGACACCACTGGGTGACATGACCGCTGACATCTGACCCGGTCCGATCTGCTAAAATCAGACAGATGGAGATACGTTCGCATCCGTCCCTGGCGGATCGGATTGGGTGAGATCTGATGAAAACGGACATGCTGTCGTTTTCGTCCGATCTCTCCATAGCAACCAGCGGTGCTCGACAAGCCCCTCCCTGCTCAGTGAGCAGAGAGTGACCTGTCATCCACCGGCTCAACGGAGATCAACGGAGAGATCTCCCACTGAGCTGGCGGACAGAGGCTGACTCCGAGGCAGCGGATCCGCCTTGTGGGAATGAAGCCTTACAAAGAGTTGTTTGGATAGCTGCAACTTAATTGACAGCTTCTAGGAAAAAAAAGACCACAAAAGTGAGAGAGTTAGTGAAATGATTCAGTAAAGACTATGGGGTCATCACTTATCTTCTAGAATGCCAAGGAATTTCCTATATTCTAGGCACACTAATATGCAAATAGCAACTGTGAGATGTGTAAGAGGGCAGGATAAAGTGCCTTCAACTAGGAAGTTAATATCTGCATACTGTATAGCAAAGAAAACACAAGAATGCTGTACTAATTGTAATTGTATACTCTCCTTATCTACAAAGGCTCATTTTGTGACTATGGGTATGTTTAATACCCATGGAAAATATAGGGCAGATCCATAGCCTGACTGGGCTACTGTTTATGACAATAAAACACTGTCAAACTCTGCTGGGCAAGTTTCAGTGGGGAAGTAAAGGTAGTTTAAAAACTATTCATGTTTAGCGACCTGGCAACAAACACAGATGCTTGAGGGTGGTCAGTGCTTGAATATGCGACCAACCCCTTGGTCTATGGCTACCTTTAGTGATGGGATTGGGGAAGGCAGTATTCTAGTGGAGGTATACAGGAGCAAGTTATCCTGAGTGGCTAAATATGGTTACTATATGTATTCTCCATAATAACTGGCTTTGCATGATGACTGAAAGTCAGAAGACATTTGTTGCTGTTATATCTGTTTCCCATTGTCACACTACTTCATTATCTTCAGGCCATAAACAGCCAAATGACAGTGCATGATTAAGAGGTATTACGTTTCCTTTTAACTCAAGGTCTTGTGGTTTATTACCTTTAAGGTTAACACTAACCTTGTCATTTACTTATACTTTATCTTGGTAACACATGAAAGAAAGGCTAAGCATTTTTATAGCTGAGAAGGTTTGCAGGTTCAGTGCATGCATGCATTGTAGCAGTTTTTCTGAATAATATAGTGAACTGATATAATTATCCGCATCAGTCATGACTAAACTGGATAATTAAGCAGTGTTTCCACAATGCACAAAAGTAGGCTGTCACGGTCATGAGTCAAGCTTCGAGGCCAGCAGCTATAGCAGTGGAATAGCTTCCACAGAAACCAGCAGGATAAGTACACGAGCAAGTCCCTCGGTGGGTGATGCGGGCTCACCCAACACACAGGTACTAAGTACCTGTCTAAGTACTAGTCAGTCTTCCCCAGAGCTCCTGATGGTAGAGACTGGTTTTGCTGCATGCAAGTACCAGGTTGCTGTCCTCAGTATTATTGCCCCACAAGGAGCAGATGGGAGGAAGGGATCAAGCAGAAGCATAGCATAGTCTGAAAGTGCACCAAAAACACGGAACATAATAGAAATCTATGGGAAAGCCCAGCTAACCCACACAAAAATCATGGTGCAGCAGGGCAGTATAAAGCTACCCTGAGACAGAAATAATGGTAAGTATACTGTATGTATCTGTGGAGGGCTGCATCAAGTGGAACCTGTTGCTTTTCCCTGCATGGGTATGGTATAAAAAAAAAAACAGATTTGTTATACTATATGTTACCTAATGTAATGGGGACATGCTTAACTGACATTGGCAGCGGTAAACCATGCAAGAGACAGGGAAACCCAGGAACAGTCCAAACAGATTTACCCTGCACTTATACTTGGCAAAGCAGCAAAGTTTTCAGTGCAGGGGGGCTTTGTACAGCAAAGCCATAGCATGAAACAAACAAATCATCTGCTTGTATAAGCCAAGGAAGAGGGTTTTTTTTGGGACTTTAAATGAGGTTCCTCCTACATTGAGGCTGGGCATCTCCATCCCTATTCATTGAGAATAAAAAGAAAAAGGTTGGGACTTGCGTAGTCACCAGTGGGTATCGCATGAGTATCTCCAAATGATTCTAGTAGTGTTACTATTTTTTTTTAACAAATATAAGTTTATTCAAATAATGCACAAATGCAATGCAGATTTACAAAGGTATACAAATAAAAAATTAAACAGGTATGGACAACATTATAAAGCACAAAGTGCTCTTATACTAATATTAACAGGATTTCCCTCTGATTCAGCCTCAGGGGGTATCCTTGCCTGCAAAGACCCCAGTAGCATGAAGAGGAGGCAATAGGTGGGGGGAAGTAAGGATGGGGAAGAGGGGAGAAAATGAAGGGGGGAAGGAACGAACAGGATCAGGCAGCGGGGGAAACAAGACAAGGGAGATATGAGGGGGTGGGAAAGAGATGGGAGGGGGGAGGCGGGCCAACACTAAAACAAGGAGTAATATTCTTACATTACAACAGGACCATGAGCAATCCAAGTGGACGATACTTGGTCAAACTTCTTTGGACAGTTTATACTAACATAGGTTAATTTATACAGTGGCAAAACCGCATTACCACAGAGACCCAAGTAGCCCACGTGAGCAGAGAGGGCTGCTTCCATCATAGTAGGATCTCTCTCCGTGCATAATAAAGTGCATAAAACAGAAGTAGCTTCATGTGCCTAGGGGCCACAACTTCATCCATAATACCCAAAAGCAGCATGCTTGGATTAGGCTAGAGAAACCAGTCCTCCATGCCATTTAGGGTGTCCAGGACCAATTGCCAGTAAGGGCGGATAGCCAGACACTGCCAAACCATATGAAAAAAGGTTTCAGTAAAAGAGAGACATCAGGTACAGGTAGGACTAACCTGCGGGTAGATGGCTGCTAATCTTTGAGGGGTATAGTAAACTCTGTGGAGGAATTTCAACTGAATAAAGCGAATGAATATAGGAATTCAATATTCAACTGAATATAGCCGAAATAATGTCGGTAATATAAGAGCCTCTGCATTGCTCCAAGTCATCAGTAGAGAGCTTCTGGAAAGTCAGCTAACCATTTATTAAACTCCTTGTTAGAGGTACAACCATAGGATACCGATAACAGAAGGTAAAGAGAAGATAGAGGTATATCAATAAGTCTAGATGTCAACAGTTGCTCTACACTAAAAAAGGAGATAAAAATGGCACAAGGGCTCAACCTCTATTCATTAGTGATTGGGGCCAGGAGGAAAAGATTATAATGATAATATTAATTCCTCACAGCGGTCCCATAAGCCCTCACCACAGAAAATATCTTCATGAGAAGTCTGAGGTGTGTTCCTCTGAATTAACTGAGCATACAGAAAAAGAAGGGAAACCAAGAAGATTCCCAAAGCAATTCTTCAAAAAGGAACTGGCAAAATAATCAAAAAAATATTAAAATGTATTTATTACAAAAATTTGCTTAACTCTAATCAAAAATAGAAAATACCTCCACCAATTTCACTAAAATTAGACAACGTTGCCTAAAGACACAGATGGCCACCACACTCAGGCACTTGTTGGTTTGCCCGTTTGAGGGTGTCCTTGTGTACCCTGATTTGCCGCTCCCACTGGGAAAACATCATCCTCAACCACCTACTATTTGTGCTCTGGGAATCTACCAAAATCCTTTAAAAGTATAAAATGCCTTTATGCTTTCATCTGCTGAATATTGCCATGCAATTTTAGCCTTCCGCCTGAGGCGTGAGGGACTATCTATCCAAATATTGCTGTGCAACACTGTCTAGGAATATATGTTTTGATTACTTTGATCCATTTTTGCAAATATCTCCCCTGTCCCCATTTTTTCAGCCAGTGTTGAAATTAATCGCTATATTTATATACATCGATTTTTAACTATACTAAGATTTGCTACCTATGTACTCATTTATACACCCCCCTTTTTTTCAATAGAATGTTACCAGCATGCTTCCATCTAACCCCTGAAGAAGGAAATGAATACAGAGTCTTTTTAGCCTTTTGGCTTTTCTCTGTTTCCGAAACATGTTTGGACTTGTTGTGACCACCATATTCAATCGACTTCCAGTCTAGTAATGTGTGCTCTCAACATCCAAATAGCTGCTGATTTCTATTGTACATGTATTTCAATTTCATGATTTTAGATGTTTATTGTATATTCTATTCTATTTTGTATATATTTATCCAATAAAATTTGTATTTTTATATGCATCTTCTATGATTCTATTGCCAATATTCTGTCCACCCTTTTACCCACACCATCCCCTTGGGGCACCCCTTCCTTTTTTCTAACCATATTATAACAATGTTTATAGGCATGTTTTATCGGCATGTCTTGCGATTTTATTTGTGGCAATTTTCAAGCATAATCATTTACAATTGTTGTTTCTCTTATAGTATATTTTTACTTCATGCTACACTTCCAAAAAACTCCTGAGGAAGCTCGATGAGTGAAAGAATTGGTTGTACATGCTAAAAGAAATGATACGAGATTCTTGCAAATTTTTATTGCGATTTTAAAGAAATTGTTTAAATAAAATTTATATTTTTTTCTAAATTTTTTGTTTATTTCAATCCGTGGTACCTTAAAAGTCCTGCCTGCCCCTCTCTTTTCTTCTTTTATGTATAATTGGGATGTGGTACCAACTCCTGATCTCATGTCACCCAGCTCCTAAATATATATAATTCTAGATTAGTTAATTCACTGTTAATTCCTGTGTTGGTAAAGATAATAATGTTGTCAAGGCAATATGCTTATATTAAATGAATACCAAACACAGAATGGAGATCACATCCATAAGTCTATTAAACCAAAGCAGTATGCAATAATGGGAGCAGTTGGCTCCAGTAACGTTGAGTATACAGTTCCTGGTTTAATGATAAAAAAAAAGAGGAAGTCACTGGAGATGCAGCTTGGAGGGTAGCCTGGAGATGGTTATTAATAATTCCTTCACTGAGCTTATGTATCTAGTAGCTATTGAGGCTACAAGCAACATATGCAGGCGGGTTAGTAAATCTCTAGGGAGCAGGTGAGTATATGTGTGTATAGACTCCTCCTAGCCAGGAGGTGAAAAACGGTACAGCTCACCGCTCTCCCGATCACCACCTCAGCCAAGGCACTAGTGTAAAGCCAATGTTCTGCTTGCCGCTAGCTCAGGAAATGACCTCCGTCTGTCCCTCCAGATCACTTGGGTATGGCCGGTATCGGTGGAAGTCCTATTAGTTATTAGGAGCCTGCACTCGGCCCGGACACTCCAGCGGCTCTTTCAGATCTCCCGCAAATTACCGAGGGGAGTTAGTCAGCTGGTGGGTGGATCTGAGTCTTTGCTACAGGGAGCGTGATGGCGTCATGCTGTGTAACAAGTAATCGGCGCAAATAATGACAGCTGTATCCAAATTACAGTAATGTACAAGAATAAGTATCAAAAAATATATCATAGATAATACATGAGAAATGAGTCCGTGATGTAACACTGTAAGTGGGGTGGGGCAGGAGTAATGTGTAGAGTCCACATTCAAGGCAGCCTTCCAGTAAGGGTGAAAGCCATTATCCCAAGAATACTGCAAAACAAGGAGAAGGAGGCGCCTCTGGGTGCAGACGTTTAAAACAATTTATTAAAAAATAGCAACAGCTGATAATACACTCACATTTGTGTGGTCGATATTAAGCATAAAAATGTGTATGCTGGCGTTCACGGCGTGCCAGCTTAGGAAACGCGTCGCATATCGTGTGACGTCATCATCCCTCGACTGGATCGGCTGCCATCCAAGCCTCGCTCTGGTGCCTGTCTCCACTGCTCGGCCGAGTACATCCAGCGCCTTGAGACTGCCCAGACCCCTTACATCTACCAGCAGAGAAGAGATGACTCCACGGACCCCCTGGATTGACCTGGGACATTTTTATGCTTAATATCGACCACACAAATGTGAGTGTATTATCAGCTGTTGCTATTTTTTAATAAATTGTTTTAAACGTCTGCACCCAGAGGCGCCTCCTTCTCCTTTTTTTGTGATGGCGTCATGCGGACGTGTTTCACTCGTGACTCAAGTTTCTTCAGAGCATGCGCAGACTTCTGGTAAGTATCCTTATATAGCCTATGCACAGTGCAATAATTAACATCTTCGCTGGGACAAGCAGGTGTTCACTTCAGAATTAACAGCCATTCACGCGGGGAAACAACAACAATACTATAGCTGGCCGGTCAGGGAGTGCAGAGTGTTCTGACAATCACAGTAAAGGACACACAAGCAAAAAAGAAGACAAGCATAAAAATAAAAAACTGACACCGCTATAGAATTGTTGTTGTTTCCCCGTGTGAATGGCTGTTAATTCGGAAACGGACACCTGCTTGTCCCAGCGCAGATGTCAGTTATTGCACTACACATGGGCTATTTAAGGATACTGCGTATGCGCTGAAGAAATTCGGGTCATGAGTGAAACGCGTCATTTTGATGCCATCACGCTCCCTGTAGCGAGGACTCAGATCCACCCACCAGCTAACTAACTCTCCTCGGTAATTCGTGGGAGATCTGAAAGAGCCACTGGAGTGTCCGGGCCGAGTGCAGGCTCCTAATACCTAATAGGACTTCCATTGATACCGGCCATACCCAAGTGATCTGGAGGGACAGAGGGAGGTTATTTCCTGAGCTAGTGGCAAGTGGAGCATTGGCTTTACACTATTGCCTTGGCTGAGGTGGTGATCGGGAGAGGGGTGAGCTGTATTGTTTTTCACCTCCCGGCTGGGAGGAGTCTATACACACCTGCCTGCTTATAGCCTGAATAGCCACTAGATACATAAGCTCAGTGAAGGAATTGTTAATAACCATCTCCTGTCTACCTTACAAGCTGCATCTCCAGTGACTTCCTCTTTCTTTTTTGTCGTTAAACCAGGAACTGTATACTCAATGTTACTGGAGCCAACTGCTCCCATTATTGCATACTGCTTTGATTTAATAGACTTATGGATGTGATCTCTATTCTGTGTTTGGTATTCATTTAATATAAGCACATTGCCTTCACAACATTATTATCTTTACCAACACAGGAATTAACAGTGAATTAACTTATCTAGAATGAGATTAATGAGGGGTGTATGTCTGAGTGTGGTGGCCATCTGTGTCTTTAGGCAACATTGTCTAATTTTAGTGAAATTGGTGGAGGTATTTTCTATTTTTGATTAGTGTTAAGCGAATTTTTGTAATAAATACTTTATAATATTTTTCTGATTAATTTGCCGGTTCCTTTTTTAAGAATTGCTTTGGGAATCTTCTTGGTTTCCCTTCTTTTTCTAGTTGCTCTACACTGTCAGGTTCCAGATTAATTGACTCCTGGAGTTGGGCTTGGAGAGCATGTCTCAATTGATAATAACGAAAAGACATAGGCTGAGGCAAGGAAAACCTCTCCCATAATTCAGCAAAGGAAGAAATTTTCCCATCAGAGACAACATGCTTTAGGGCCACAACTCCCTTAGCCGTCCATAATTGGGGACCCTGAATCTGAGCTAGGTGTTGTAGTTGTGGGTTACCTCAGAGAGGTACATGAGAGGAGTAGGTAGCGTCTTTCCCATAAATACCCCTAGTTTGCACCCAAACCCTAATCGTTGTACGCATAGGACCAGTAACCAGTGGGCGGCCCTAGGACTGCGATAGACTAAATTTAGTCAACGCCGCCTATGAACCAAGAAGGGCAGCCTCCAACTGAACTACCAGATTTTGACTAGGCTGGCTGAACCACCAACGCATCGTAACAAGTACAGCCGCCTAATAGTACAACTGGAGGTTAAGCAAAGCCAGGCCTCCCTGAGTGAGAGGCAATTGAAGAGTGGACCTAGCCAGCCTAGGGATTTTACCCATAGTGTTACTATTTAATATACAGTTGTGCTCATAAGTTTACATACCCTGGCAGAATTTATGATTTCTTGGCCATTTTTCAGAGAATATGAATTAAAACACAAAAACTTTTCTTTCACTCATGGTTAGTGTTTGGCTGAAGCCATTTATTATCAATCAACTGTGTTTACTCTTTTTAAATCCATAATGGCAACAGAAACTACCCAAATGACCCTGATCAAAAGTTTACATTCCCCAGTTCTTAATACCCTTGTATTAATACCGTGTATTGCCCTCTTTAACATCAGTGGTTGTAGGCGGGTGTAAACGAGTACAAGTCCATTTGCACCCAACTGTCCATGAGAATGCAGACCTTCAGATCAGGTCTGCCTGAAAAACTGACAGGCGGACCTTATTGGGTCACCTATGTGAAAGGGGCCTAAGTGTCTGGATGCATTGGCTACTGCTTTTTTTGGGGTTTTGTTTGTCTTGTTCTGGATAAAAAGTGTAGAAGGTGCTGTCCACTGGCTGTGAACTCTTGTGCCGCTCTCTCTCCACCCTTGCGGAGGGCTGTTGGGGTACTGTTGAACTGTGTGTGTAGAGCAGTGCAGCTGCAGGATTTATATGACAGCTCAATGACAAAGCGAGTCGTGTGTATTTCCCCCCCGCTGCCGCTGCATTATGTTAGAGTTGGTTGAGTACAATTCCCCACTCAGCCCTGCTACCCCCCCCCCCCCCTTTTGGCAGCAGGATCTAATCTAATCAGGGGCAGATGTGGAGCAGATAAGGATCATAGGATATGTAGTCCTTAAAGGAGTACTGCTCAATACAAGTATATGGAGGCTATGGGCTGTAGAACTACAATACTCAGAATCCCCTGTACACTTGGGGAGGAAAGGATAGTTTTTCATGGGCAAACCACCAGGACCTCAGCGCAGTCTAAAGTTGGAGCGAGCGAGTGAGGACCTGCTACCATGGGTGTCTTCATCCATATACCCCAGAAGGCTGAGAGGCTTTCATGTGAGTGGGCATCTGGACCTATGTAAACCCAATGCAGAGTGTGCACATACCAGGCACTATGTGATTGAGTCACTGAGAGTAATGGGGCGTACACACGGTCGGACTTTTCGTCTACAAAAGTCCAACGGACGCCGACAGACTAAAGCTGGCTGGTAATCCGATCGTGTGTGGGCTTCTCCGGACTTTCAGCAGACTTTTTCAGCCTCAAATCCGATGGACTTTAGATTTGAAACATGCTTCAAATCTTTACGTCGTAACTACGACGGACCCTGAAATCCGCTCGTCTGTGTGCTAGTCCGACGGACAAAAACCCACGCTAGGGCAGCTATTGGCTACTGGCTATGAACTTCCTTATTTTAGTCCAGTGTACGTCATCACGTACGAATCCGTCGGACTTTTGTGTGGTCGTGTGTAGGCAAGTCCGTTCGTTAGAAAGTCTGCTGCAAGTCCGCCGAAAGTCCGCCGGAAGTCTGTCGGACAGGCTGTCGGACTTTTGTAGGCGAAAAGTCCGACCGTGTGTACGCGGCATTAGTCAGCCATATGGAACCTAGAGGGAGAAACATAAAAACATAGAAAAGTGACGGCAGAAAAGGATCTGAGTGGTCCATCAAATCTGGCATTTTTTTGGTTTTGTTTGTTAACTTTTTTGTTTGAGAAGGACCCTTTACCATGTGTGCCTACAGCCTGGCTGAGCCAGCAAGGAACAGATGGTGAGGTCTGGGAATTCAGGGGGAACCAACCGCCAAGTATCTGGGACCAGACCTGCTGGCTGCCAGGTGGGGTGGGCTGACCCATACATCTGAAACACCCGATACACACTGTCGATTCAGATAGAGACTGCTCCTACTTAGCAGCCAATCTGCCATTACTTACCTACACACTTAAAGAGGCAGTTTATGGCCACCACCTAAAGAAGAGCTCCACCAAAAGCCGGCCAATGTTAATTATTAGGGGCCAGCTACTTTTAGCCACATTAAAGGGGTACTCCTTACACCAGAAACACATATTCTCACCCGCTGCTGGGGTTATATACATAGTGTGCACACATGGACCCTTTTTCTTTTCTGAGTTAGTTTATGCCACTCTACAGACATCCATTATAGTGCCCTTAAGTGTATGTAAATATCTGTTTATTGATATATGCCTTGTTTAATTGCACTGTCATAATACATTCAATTAATCTACCACCAAGTTGCTTGTGGCTTAATTCCTGTGCATTATTATTGAATGGTAGCTTACTACCTCTTAAATCACACAACTGTAAATGGATTTTAGTCTACAACCAAGTGTGTCAGAGGAGATTGAGCAGTTAAGAGAGTCATGGCAGGACCCAGCATCACCAGCGGGGGTAAGTTCTACAAATTTATTTAAATTGAAAAGATGGATTAAACTTTAAGGACTGCTTTTTATCTAGATCCTCCTATGGGGGGTGTAATTGTTACACAGAGTGATCAGTGTCGGTAACTGTGCTATCTGACCACGTATAGAAACCAAAAAAATAAATGATTATGTAAAAGTGTCAATACATTAATACCACTACTTGCTGTGTAACTAGAGTTTATCCCACACCGATGAGCAATGTATGTGTACAATGGATACAGAATTCTCTAAGACAAGATTTCGACTTTCCCTACATAAATTTTAAATGAGGTGTCAGGGTACATTTTATTTTTGTACTTGTGGTTTGTCTGACCTGTGCTCTATGGTGGGTATGAAAAAGAATCACCCCCTTTAAAATAATCAATAATTAAAATGTTGTTTCTTTGGAGCCTGAAATGAAGGCAGACACAGTTTTTGTTTTATCCAGCTGTATTTACTCAGAATAACCTAACATCCAAGTGAAAGATGTAACACTTTCTGTTCTGATGGATGCTCTACTCCTTTTATATAAATAAAGAATTTGAAAAAAAGAAATATGTAACACCAACATGTCAGAAAAAAAAATCAAAAACAGAATCACCGAGTTGGAAAAGGGATCACCCCCTCCTAAAAATGACTTGTAAACTCACTCAGGTGTAGCTAATCACCTTCTCATTGACACACAATGCCATTTAGACTTTCAACTGTGATCAGCTGTAGTAAATTTTATTAGCTAAGCTTAAGAGCTTTCCTAAAGCATTTCAGTCCCTGGTAGTGCTACTGAAGTAAACAATTAACTATGGATGGCAAGGCACTGTCAAAAGATCTCTGGGATAAAGTTGTGGACAGGCACAAGTCAGGAGATGGATACAACAACAAAAAAAATGTAAAGGCTTTATCAATGCCTAGAAGCACGGTAAAGTCTATTATTAAGAAGCTGAAGGTAGTTGGTACAACACAGACCCTCCCTGGATCAGGATGTTGCTAAAAACTGGATGAAAAAGCCAGGAGGAAATTGGTCAGAGAGGCTAACCAAGAGGCCTACAGCAACTCTGAAGCAGTTGCAGGTATTTATAATAAAGAGTGGTCATTGTGTGCACGTGACAACAATATCACAAATTCTCCACAAATGTGTCTTGTATGGAAGGGTTGCAAGAAAAAAACACTCCTTAACTGCTTGCCGACCAGCCGCCGTCATTATACCTCGACAGGTCGGCACGATCCCATGAACCGTCGTAGCTGTACGTTGGTCCCTTTAACCGGGATAGCAGGCGCGCGCGCCGTTGAAGTTGCGCACCCGCTGCACTGCAGGGGTGCTGATGCGCGTGGCTGGTCGTCCCGCTGACCGCCGCCCATGCATGATTGCGGGCACGAGAAGCAGAAAAGAGATGTGTGTGTGTAGACACACACACATCCCTGTTCTGTGAGGAGAGGAGAGGCGGATCGTGAGTTCCTACTAGCTAGGAACTACAATCTCTCATTTCCTTCAGTCACTCCCACCCCCTACAGTTAGAACACACACTAGGGAACACAGTTAACCCCTTGATCGCCTCCTAGTGTTAATCCCTTCCCTTCCAACGACACTTACACTAATCAGTGCATTTTTATAGCACTGATCGCTGTATAGTTGCCAATGGTCCCAAAAATGTGTCAAAAGTGTCCGACCTGTCCGCCATAATGTCGCAGTCCCGCAGAAAAAAATCGCTGATCACCGCCATTACTAGTAAATTGTAAAAAATAATAATAAAAATGCCATAAATCTTTCCCCTATTTTGTAAACGCTATAACTTTTGCGCAAACCAATCAATGTACGCTTATTGCAGTTTTTAATACCGAAAATATGTAGAAGAATACATATCAGCCTAAACTGAGTAAAAAAAAATTTTTGTTTGGGTAAAGCATTGCACGACCGCGCAATTGTCAAAGTGACGCAGTGCCATATCGCAAAAAATTACCTGGTCATTGAGCAGCCAAATTTTCCAGGGTTGAAGTGGGTAAGAAAGGCCACATGCAGTCATGACTGAACTGTGCCAAAATTCACCTTGAATATTCTGAGGCCACACGGAAAAAGGTGTTACGGTCAGATGAGACTAAAATTGATTTATTTGGTCTCAACACCAAACAATATCCAATACAGCTCACCATCCAAATAACACCATTCCTACAGTAAAGCATGAAGTTGGTAATATCCTGTTAAGACAGTGCTTCTCTGCAGCAGGGACTGGAGCACTTGTCAGGATAGAAGGAAAAATGGATGGGGCAAAATACCATCAAATTATTGAAGAAAATCTGCTGCCCTCAGCCAGAAAGTTGTCAATGGAAAGAAGGTTTACCTTCCAAAATGACAATGACCCAAAGCACACAGCAAAAATGACCACACAGTGGTTGAAGGAGAAAAAGTTGAATGTCCTTGCATGGCCTAGTCAGAGCCCAGACTTAAACCCCATTGAAAATCTGTGAAATGACTTGAAGATTGCAGTCCACAAATGATCACCATCAAATTTAACTAAACTTGAGCAGGTTCTGCAAAATGGAGTGGGCAAATGTTGCAAAGTCTAGATGTGCAAAGTTAGTATCCCAACAGACTAAAGGCTGTAAAGCAAAAGGTGATTCAACAAAATACTGACACAAGGGGATGATCCTTTTTCCAACTCGGTGCTTCTGTTTTTGAAATGTTTTAATTTTTTTTCTGATATGTTGGTGTTATATCTTTCATTCGGATATTATTATAAGTTGCACTGAGTAAACACAGCTAGATAAAAGAAAAACTGTGTATGTCTTAATTTCAGGCTGCAAAGCAACAACATTTGAATATTTTAAAGGGTGGTGAACCTTTTCTATGCCCACTGTATATACTGCTTATTCATTGAACCCTATAGGCTAGTGGCTGGGCAGTTATAAGGAATATAATTTTTACATGTTCAACAATGATGATGCACAATGCCATGGGAGAACAATGGTATGAATTAACAAGCAATTAGTCCCTGGCAGTCTTTTTTTTAGCTTTTGAGCAGGCCATAAATTTCTTTAGTTAGCATGCAAACAGCCCTCTTTAGTTATTATGTGAGCAGTCCTCAACAGCCTTTATTTAGCATGATAGCAGCCCTTGACAGTCTTTATCTAGCACAAGAGCAGCCCACAACAGTCTTTATTTAGCATAAGAGCAGCTCTCAGCTTTGAGTGCCTTTAGCACATGGACACTGCTAAAAGCAAGGAAAGAAAATAAGCAGCTGACCTCATATTTCTGTAACACTAGAAATTTATGAGTTGGAAACTGTCCTTGTACTTGACAAAGAAGAACAACTTTTATCGCTATTTACCTTTCGGTGCCAGCCTGACACATAGTCACTGGGAACAACAAGAAGATAATACTGTCTATGCCTGACTCTTTATCATCAGTGGGATATGCAACAGCTGTCACAGTAAACACTAAAGATACTGTATCAAACCTTATGCAGCAAATAAAAGATAATACAACTGAATCATTGTTTATTTATTGTTATACCTTGGCACATAGCTCTGCCACTGGAAGGAAATGGGCAGTTTTGCAACCTCTATGAAATCTAGGATTATGATGACTATGAAACATATACTGAATGAATGCCTTTAGATAACAGAGAATAGCTGGCCATGCCTCAGGGCAGCAAATCTTCTGGAAATAGCAGAACGCTTTTCCTAAACTTGCAAGGTCAGTTCTGCCAACCTAGCAAGTGTATGTCAATATAGATGAAAGAAAGTGAATGACCATTGCCAGGGCAGGCCCAAGACATTGTGCTGCCTGGGTCCAAGAATGAAATGCTGCCCCCAAACCTCCCCAAAAAAATCACGCCCACCAAAAGGCCCCCACCTCCATTATTTAGTATCATGATAATTAAAACTAAAATTATATTTATCGGGAAGTCAGATTTAAATGCAACAGCACCTTTTCTATTTGCAAAATTATATGACATACCATTATGCTTAATTCCAAGGGGTGGGCTAGGGTAGCATAGGAGCAGGCTAGGGTAGTATATATACAGGCTAGGGTTGTATATGGACAGGCTAGGGTAGTATATGGAAAGGCTAGGGTAGTATATGGACAGGCTAGGGTAGTATATAGACAGGCTAGGGTAGTATATGGACAGGCTATGGTAGTATATGGACAGGCTAAGGCAGTATAGGGGCAGGCTAGGGTAGTATATAGACAGGCTAGGGTAGTATATAGACAGGCTAGGGTAGTATATGGACAGGCTAGGGTAGTATATAGACAGGCTAGGGTAGTATAGGGGCAGGCGGGGTGGCCGGGGGGCATTTGTCATCATGACACACAAAATTGCTGGAAAAAACATCTTGGTCGTCAATTTTCTGGGTAAATAGAAGAGGAGGATAGCCGACCGTGGTTCAATTTGCTGCTCCTCTCAAAGTGCTGCCTGGGTCCAATGGACCCACTGGGACCCATGGTAGGGCCGGCCCTGACCATTTCAGATGCAGCAGATCATACCTGTTCTGTTCAACTAACCTAATAGATAGTAGGCTGCCCCCATAGAACATATCCATATGATGGTTTAACGTCTTCCCGACCGCCCACCATCCTTATACGGTGACAGTATGGGACTCCTGCGTGAATCGGCGCAGCTGTACGGTGGCTCGCGCAGGCGCTGTATCTAGACCAGTTTATTACTATTATTTAGTGGCAGAGCAGAGGTACCCACACACCCCTTTATTGACCAAGAATAAACATCCAGTAACAGTGGTGGTTTCAAAGATACCACTATGAAGGTACTTGCCCAATAAGTGGATTCGCTCAGATCAGCAAACATATCATAATAATAATTATGTTAAGCATTTATATAGCACCATCAATATTTGCAGTGCTTTACATATTATTAACTTATATGCTTACAAAGAGCTTCTAATCTAAGCACCCTACCTCACATGTAATAACATACTAGGGTCAATTTAGACAGAAGCCAATTATCCAACAATTAGTATATAGGCTTACAGTGGCTCTTATAAGTATTCACTACCCTTGGACTTTGCCACAATTTTTAGAGTTACAACCTAAAATGACAATATATTTTATTAGTATTATATGTAATTGAATGACACAAAATAGTTTGCAATGTCAAAGTGAAAAATCATTATAGTTTTCTGAATTATTTTCAAATAAAATAATTGAAATGTAATGATGGTATTAATAATTACCTACAGTACACTGCCTAAAAAGCTATGGTATGACCTATTGTCATCAGGAGTCTTATGAGGAAGCACCACTTAGGGTTGAGGTATTAGTAAAGGTCCAATCTCTGAGCATCTGATGCACCATGAAATCCATTGATAAAATATAGGAAGATAATGACACACCTACAAGTCTACTTAGAAAATGCAATGCACCAAAAATCAGTGGCTGATTAAGGAGGTCATTATATAGAGAAGCAATCAATGGTGAAGGAGCTAGAGAGATCGTAGATGCTGTCTATGCCATGTGACAGCTACAACCTGGACACTCCAAGAAGCTGAACGTTATGATCTCAGCACAAAATGTTGTATGATGGCAAAAAGCCAACGCTGCTATTCGGCCTGAGAACACAGTTCCCATGGTGAAGATTGGCTGTGCCAAATACAAAGTAACTCTAGCAATAACCTGTTTCTGTTTGCAAGAGATCTGAGACTGCAGCTCCTGTTCACCTTCCAGCAGAACAGTAGGATAAAACCAAGAATCTGTACTTTTTGTCATGTTGCCAGGGGTCTCACTTCCTAATGTTATATGGGTGTTAACAGAGTTTGGTGAAATTTCAGGTCTCAAGGTTAACTCCTCTAAATTGGTGGACTTGAATGTTTCCGTATCCCCATGTATGTGGTCCGCGCTCCGCGATTCCTTCCCGTTCGAGTTGCGGACTGATTAGATTACATTCTGTATCTTGGTATATGTTTAACTTCCTGGATTGACCGTTTCTACTCAGTCAATTATCCCCTTTTTTATAAGAAATTGTTGGATGACCTGCATTGTTGGGAGATCTATGATTTATCCTGGATCGGGCAGATATATTCAGTTAAATTGACCCTGCTTTCTAGACTCCTCTATTATTTCCGATCGCTACTCATCGTGATTAATTATTCTGATTTCCATAAATTTCATTTGAAAGTGGTTCGGTACGTTTGAGAGGGTGGGGATTAAAAGCTTCTCTAAAAAGTTTTGTTTTTACCCAAATCTAAGGGTGGCCTTGGTCTGCCCCATTTGAAATTCTGCTATCAAGTTAGTGGTATACTCGCGGGGGGGAAAACCAGATTACATTCATATGGAAAGACAGCCTGTACGAGTTTTTAGGCTAGATTACCAAATGTGGCAACAACCAAAGCATCACCTGCCTGTTCCAAACCTTTTCAATTCATTGGCAAGCAGCTAGCAACAATCGCAAGAAAATTCAGTAGGCTGGTTGTATACAAGTTGATTGATCCATCAACTTAGTACATTCAGCCTGCCCATTAATGGTTTGAACCGTGTATTGCTGGCCTAAGAGTACTTGGTGTTCCTACAAATACAGCTCTTATCCTTATATTTCTTATGAGAGATTGTATGGCTAATGTGTTTTTTATAGCTGTTATAAAGTATGTGCTGGGTTACTGTAGCCATACTCCCAATGCAAACATTTTTCCTAGTATACCAAAATGTAGCAACTTAGTTATGCTGGTCTCCGCAGAATGCATTTTGGCAGTAATGTTAATACATGAAGTGTTTTTAGGATATAATGATGACAATTAGCAGATGAATCACCCAAATAAAAGTGGTGACTTTGCTTCTCCTAAGTCCTTCACAGTGAAAAGTGAGTGGGTCTAGGTTGTTAGACTCTAACATAACCAAGATTACGAAACAATGTTAGCAACTGCCAAGAGCTCTTTATGCAAGGTTTTCCAGAGCAGTGTCCTCTAGGTCCTCAGCACTTTACTTAGTAGAAATGTACTTTGGAATTAATAAATTGCTGAGCCACATTGGTAAAATGATATTAGAAGAAAAAATGTGTATATTGTACATGTGAAAAAACAACTCATCTTGCATTTATGTAAATTAAACTACCAATTGGTGGAAAAGAGAAAGTATATATATCAGTTAGTTTCTGAGTGTCACATGTAACCTATTGCGCAGTTCCTAAAATATTTTGCCACTGGCCCACCAGATTATGAAATACTAAGCCTATAGTGACTCAATATGACCAATGCGCTGTATGCGCTTGCATGATCCAACTGTCTTTAGAGGTCTTTTTCTAAAGATTGAAGCATAAACATGTATGTATGGTTGGCCCGGGTATGCATATTTATGCTCTGGAGCACTGAAGAAACATCTTCTATGCCAGCTTATCTCGAAGGATACAAATATTAGGTTTTCAAACTTGTCTAACTGACGGTTTCTCTAAAGTCAAATTACCAGCATATGCTGGTGCCACAGATATTACTAGATAATCCATCCAGTCCTGTGATTTACAGTCTTGCGAGTCAGTACAGGCAGACTGGTGATTTGACATTTCTCTACTACAGTTAAGAAGTATAGCAAGGTTACCTTTGCCCCCGCAGCTTGTGATTGGACAGTGAAGGAGCAGCAGTAGTCTGATTAGGTCATTAATTAGAATGGGTGCAATTGTTGATATTTCAATTTAATGCAGACACATCCTTTAAAGAGGAGTGGGCGGCCTTCAGGTGAGCGGGTTCTCAGTTTGTGTAGTTCTATATAGTGCAGGTTATATAATTAGAAACTCAGTTTTCAGTTAAAGACCACACTTTTCAGAGATGTCTACATGTGCTAGTGTTGCTTCATCAATTTCAGGTATGTACAGTAGTTAAATTTATTGTAGTAAAGCTCTCCAGGTAGACCAAAACGAATACTTCTGGAAGTGTCAGTCCTAGTCTGCTGGGTCCGCTAAACCAATAATTCTCAACCAGGGTGCTGCAGCAGCCCCGGGGGCCAATTGGTTTCTCCTGGGGTGCCAGAAGCATGAGATCAAGTTTGCCCTGGATCAGAGATGAATGAAAGGATTCTGTGATGGGGACTCTGATGTGATGGGGGAACTCTGTCATGAGGGTACTCTGATGAGCCAAACTTGGGTATGACCTGAAGGCTACAAATACTGCAAATTGGGAGATTGGTGACTCTTAACCACTACAATTCTGAACTAATCCTTTGCACACTGCTCTTAACAATAACACTATGGTCTATACCCAATTTATACAAATGCAGGACAGATGGAAATAATACATTCTGCTCCTCATTTTTGTTTCAGTATATATAAAAAAAATCACAGACCTGCAATGCAAGAAGGTAATTGTCTTATTTTTTTAACCTGTAGTAACCCCAGATAGCAGTTGTTATTGGCACTATACTGTTTATTTCTGTGCTATCAATTAATTACATATTTCTGCGATTACAAGATCCTGATTAACTTTTTTAATTTAAAGGAGAACTTTATTCTTCCTCCAAATATAATCAGTGAACAAAAACATACACTACGGCGCAAAAGTCTTAGGCAGGTGTGAACAAATGCTGTAAATTAAGAATGCTTTCAAAAATAGAAGTGTTAATAGTTTATTTTTTATCAATTAACAAACTGGAAAGTAAATGAACAGAAAATAAATCCAAATCAAATCAATATTTGGTGTGAACACCTTGTGCCTTCAAAACAGCATTAATTCTGCTAGGTACACTTGCACGCAGTTTTTGAAGGTACTAAGCAGATAGGTTGTTCCAAACATCTTGGAGAATTAACCACAGATCTTCTGTGAACGTAGGCTGCCTCAAATCCTTCTGTCTCTTCATGTAACCCCAGACAGACTTGATGTCGAGATTAGGGCCCTGTGGGGGCCAAACCATCACTTCCAGGACTCCTTGTTCTTCTTTACACTAAAGATAGTTCTTAATGACAGTGGTTGTATGTTTGGGGTTGTCGTCCTGCTTCAGAATAAATAATAATTTGGGACCAATCTCACTCCTCCCTGATGGTATGGCATGATGGGTAAGTATCTGACTGTATTTCTGAGCATTGAGGACACCATTGATCCTGACCAAATCTCTATCTCCATTTGCAGAAATGCAGTCCCAAACTTGCAGGAAACCTCCATCATGCCTCACTGTTGCCTGCAAACACTCATTATTGTACAACTCTCCAGCACAAACTGTCTCCTGCTACAGCTAAATATTTAAAATTTTGACTCATCAGTCCAGAGCACCTGCTCCTATTTTTCTACACCCCAGTTCCTATGTTCTTGTGCATAGTTGATTCGCTTAGCCTTGTTTTCATGTCAGAGATACGTCTTTTTTGACACATTTCTTCCACGAAGACTACTTCTGGCCAGGTCTCCGGACAGTAGATGGGTGTACCTGGGTCCCACTGGATTCTGCCAGTTTTGTGTTGATGATGATACTGTTGGACATCTTCTGATGTCAAAGGGACGTAAGCATGATATGTCTTTCATCTGTTGCATTAAGTTTCTTTGGCCAACCACTGTGTCTTCTGTACTCAACATTGCCCGTTTCTTTGTACTACTTCAAAAGATCTTGAGCAGCACATCTTGAAACCCCAGTCTGCTTTGAAATCTTTGAAAGAGACCTTGCTGATGCAGTATAACTATGGTGTGTCTTGTTGCTGTGCTCACTCTTGCCATGGTGTATGACTTTCCACAATAAACTGTCTTCCATTACCTCACATTGGTAGCGGAGTTTGGCTGTTCCTCATCAAATTTTAAGCCTCCTCAACAGCTGTTTCTGTTTCAGTCAATCACTGTTTTTGAACCTACATATGAAATTGATGATCATTATCACCCGCTTGGTAACATTGATTTACTGTTTCAATACAGGGCACTTTTACCCCCTCCCTGCCCAGGCCAATTTTCAGCTTTCAGCGCTGTCACACTTTGAATGACAATCGCGCGGCCATGCAACACTGTACCCAAATTAAATTTTTATCATTTTTTAACACAAATAGAGCTTTCTTTTGGTAGTATGTAATCACCACTGGGTTTTTTCATTTTTTGCTAAAAAAATGAAAAAAGACCAAAAAATTTGAAAAAGAAAGATTTTGTAAATAAGTAATTTTTCTCCTTCACTGATGTTCGCTGATGAGGCGGCACTTATGGACACTGATAAGGTGGCACTTATGGGCACCAATAGGACAGCATTGAAGAGCACCGATGAGGTGGCACTGATGAGGAGGCCGTAATATGCAGCGTTGATGGGCACTGATATGCAGCTCTGATGGGCGGCACTGATAGACAGCACTGACTGGCATTTCTGATGGGCACTGCTTGGCATCACTGCTGTGCATTGTTGGGGTTGCACAGATAATCAGGGCACTGTTGATCCATGCCCTGATTATCTGTACAGGTCTCCTCTGTGAGGAGATGCCGCTGACCGGTTCTCCTCTCCTCACACACTGTCAGCGTGAGGCGAGGAAAGCCGATAAATGGCACTTCCGTGTTTACATGTGATAGGCTGTGATTGGACACAGCCGATCAGATGGGTAAAGAGCGCGTCATCAGGTCTTTACACAGATCGTGTCCCCGTCACACGGCGTGCCCGTGATCGTTGCCTGGCAAACCCCTGCTGCCGTGCAAGCACGGTGAGACTGGGGCAACATCGTTCCAGAACGAGAGGGGATCTCGCCGTTGTTTGTCTATATGGCAAAAAAAAAAAAATGCCTGACTGTGTGCAAGTGTAAGAATTGATGCTGGTTTGAAGCCAAATATTGATTTGATTTAGATGTGTCTTCAGTTCATTTACTTTGCATTTTGTAAATTGATAAAAATAAACAATTAGCATATATATTTTGAAAGCATTCTTACTTTAAAGCATTTCTTCACACCTGCCTAAAACTTTTGCACACTACTACAGTATGTATACAGTAGGTTGGGGATGTGATACAGTTTTTAGTAAGTATATGCTGCTTCATATATTGGTCAAAGAAAACTATCGAGTTTTTTTATTTAATAAAAAAGTTTACTCTTAGGGCACTTTCACACTGAGGCGGTGGGGATGGTAGCGGTAAAGCGCCGCTAGTTTTAGTGGCGCTTTACCGCTGTTTAAGCGGCACTTTGCCGCCACTAGCGCTACGCTTTTAACCCCCCAAAGGGGATAAAAAGGTGTTAAAAGCACCAGCAAAGCGCAGCTCTCAAATTGCTTTGTACGTGCTTCGGCAGCACTGCCCATGCATCCCAAAGATGCTGCTTGCAGGACTTTTTTTTTTTACATCCCCTAAGCGCACCGCTCCAGTGTGAAAGCACTTGGGTTTTCACACTGGAGTGACAGGAGATGCGCTTTGCAGGCGCTATTTTTAGCGCTAAAACGCCTGTAAAGTGCCTCGGTGTGAAAGTGGCCTTAAAAGACTCTCACTGACTTTTATAGAGCTATTAAAAGAAAAAAGATTGCATCCCTCAGCTCTTGATTCTCAAACAACAGACATAAAGGTCTTTAGGATAATCCTACCATAGCTGTTTAGAGAGCTGTTTATATTCATCTGTATCTCTGGACAAAATCGACGCAGTACAGACCTTTAGATAATGATTGCTTCACTCTTGTGATATAAGCATAAGTCTTTCTCACTCACGTATTCATTTGATTTCCAAAAGCCCTTAACTTTTAATGCTAGAGGCCTTAACTCTCCCATTAAAAGAGCACAAGTTTTAAACTCATTGCATAAACAGAAAATTGAATTTCATATTGTTTCAATAAACACATTTTTGGTTGGATCATATCCCCAATATACAACACAAAAACTATCCAACATGGATTCATGATGCATTTCCGTACTCTAAATCACAAGGAGTTTCCATTGCAATCTATAAAACCTTACCCCATCAAATTGTATAAACTTGGAAAGGTGGAGATGGTAGATCTTTCATTTTGAAGAGCTTATTAAATGGGAAAATGTTTACAATTATCAATCTTTACTTGCCAAATTATGATCAAATTAAGAGGGGAATACAAGCTTTTTCGGAGGCAATGGAAAAAATAGAGGGAGTGGTAATTATCGGAGGGGAATTTCATTTTGTAATGGATTCAAAAATGGATACATCAACTAGAACACATAGGAATAGCAGTCAATTAAAGGAATTTAAACAATTATTAGAAAAATATCAAATGGTAGATATATGGGGGGTTCAACAGCAGACAGAGAAAAACTATTCATATTATTCGAATATACACAATATATATCACAGAATAGATTATTTTTTTGTCAGTCAAAAAGGGCTAATGATGACCCCTTCCTCTGACTTTTTGTGGTCAGATCATGCTCCAATATTTTTGGAACTGGCAATGACCCAATATAAGAAATCCCAAGGGTCTTGGAGATTAAATGATAACCTCCTTAAAGATGAAAAATGTGAAAAGGATGTTCAACAGACAATAAAAGAATTCTTGCAGATCCATGAAATAGATAATACATCACTCCCTATACAATGGGAAACATTGAAATGTGTATTGCAAGGATTGTTCATTAAACATGGAGCTAGAGTGAAAAGGGATAAAGAGCATAAAATAGCGCAACTAATGAGAGAAATTTCATTATTAGAAAATATGCACAAAATCTCAACCCAATGGATAGAATAAGATTAAATGATAAGCGTATCGAAATACAAACAAACAATGTTGAATGAACAATCCCTGCGAATAAGGGTTAAGGATAGTACCTGGTTCTGCCAATATGGGAGTAAACCAGGTAAGGTATTGGTGAGAAATCTAAAACAACAACAACAACCCTTGACCCCTATAATTAAAATTCAAAAGATGTTGGGGGAAATAACATATGATCCTGGGGGAATATCTAAAATATTCCATACATATTATTCCAAGCTTTATAATTTATCTGTACAGCAAGAAAGTAAAGGAAAGAAAGATAATCTAGAGGAAATACGGTAATATATGAGAGAAACAGCATTACCTTGCCTACCTAAAGAAACAATAGAAGAACTAGAAAAAGACATCTCAATAGAAGAAATACAGCAAGGTATATCCGCATTGGCTCTGGTCAAAAGCCCAGGCCCGGACAAATATACTTCAAGGTTCCATAAAAAATTTCAGGAGATACTCACTCCCATTTTAAGAAAGACATTTAACTCTATATCTGAAACCCAATTATTTACACCACAAAGTATGGAAGCCCGTATTGCACTGATCCCAAAACCAGAAAAGGACCACACATGGTGTGGTAATAATCGACCAATCTCCCTTACAAATATAGGCTTACGTCTATATTCTAAGATCATTACAAATAGAGTTACACCCATTTTACCTGCATATATTAATTTAGATCAAACTGGTTTTACAATGGGTAGGGAGGCAAGGGATAATACAATGAAAACATGTATATTAGTGGAATATGCCCAGAAAGGAGCTATTCCAGCATGCCTCCTATCGATCGATGCTGAGAAAGCATTTGATCGGTGGAATGGGGGTTCCTGAGGGAAGCTTTAATTCAACTTGGGATAGGACCTAGGATGCTATATAGGATCATGGCGCTGTATTCCAATCCTAGAGAAAAAATACGAATGAATGGGATACTCTCCGATTATGTAGAAATATCAAATGACACTCGACAAGGATGCCCTTTGTCTCCCTTATTGTATGTGATAGTTATGGAGCACTTGACTACAGCTATCCGAAAAAAAGAATGAGGAAGGATATCTGGTTAGAATGGATGGGGAGATGGCGAAGGTCTTCACGAGGGAATCGGGGGCTTCAGTAACCAAAACCGCAGTGTTTAACCTCATGACACATCACAGGAAGCACCTCCATGGTTAACAGAGGACAGAATTAAAGTTAGACTTGAGAAACTTAACATTAATAAATCACCGGGACCAGATGGCTTGCACCCGAAGGTACTTAGGGAACTCAGTCAAGTAATTGCCAGACCATTGTTTCTAATTTTTACTGACAGTCTACTGACTGGAATGGTACTAGCTGATTGGAGAAAAGCCAATGTAGCACCAATATTTAAAAAGGGCCCAAAATATATCCCTGGGAATTACAGACCAGTTAGCCTAACATCAACAGTATGTAAAATCTTGGAGGGGATGATAAGGGACTATATACAAGATTTTAGTAATGAGAACTGTACCATTAGCAGTAATCAGCATGGATTCATGAAAAATCATTCTTGCCAAACCAATCTACTAACCTTCTATGAGGAGGTGAGTTGCCAGCTAGATAAAGGAAGGACCGTAGACGTGGTGAATCTGGATTTTGCAAAAGCATTTGACACAGTTCCCCATAAACGTTTACTGTACAAAATAAGGTCCGTTGGCATGGACCATAGGGTGAGTACATGGATTGAAAACTGGCTACAATGGTGAGTTCAGAGGGTGGTGATAGATGGGGAGTACTCGGAATGGTCAGGGGTGGGTAGTGGAGTCCCCCAGGCTTCTGTGCTGGGACCAATCCTATTTAATTTGTTCATAAACGACCTGGAGGCAGGGCAATAACTTCTCCGCAGGATGTGGAAACCTTGCAAAAAGATCTGGACAAATTAATGGGGTGGGCAACTACGTGGCAAATGATGAGGTTCAATGTAGAAAAATATAAATGCAATCTTCTCACGGGGGGGGACCTCTGTGGGAATTTAGGATGGAAAAGGACCTGGGGGTCCTAGTAGATGATAGGCTCACAGTGGTCTGAACACACTTCAAAGCAGCAGTAGGTTTGACTGTGCGTGCCCTACTTTCTATATCCTATGCCTTGCTTACAGTGTCTTGCAACACTCAGTCACCACTGTAAGCTGCTTTCTCCACAAGACTCCTTCCACATCTGCCTTTCTCCTTATATCAGATTCAGTATATAGCAAGTGCAAAGCAAACACAGCTACTACCTGCATCTCCCCCTTACTGAATCCAGAACTTCGAGGAAAAAAATGTGAGGAAAAATCAGAGACTCCATCACCCCAAGTTTGTTCAAAAGAGAAGCACACCTAGCAAGCTCCCTTGCAACAGATACCTGGCCCAGGTAGGCAAGTTGCACATCCCCTCCTGCACACCAGAAACTTCTGCAGCCTTGCTTTTCCTAAACAGCTTATGCAGCATTTTCCCTAGCACAAGCAACTGAAAACAGGTCTGCTTCAGTTGAACTTTAGAGACACGAGGAAGATCCCAAAAACTTGCATATTTTATAACTAAGTTAACCAATAACTAACTCAATGTTCTTGGCGGGGGGGGCGTCCCGCCGCCAGAATCCCCCCCCCCATCAGCCAGCCAACCACATAAGCCAGCCCACCCCCCGCGTTCATTCCATCGCCGCTCCCCCTTTGCTCGATCAATATTAGTTCGCTAATGTCACACAACTGGGTGGGCTCCACCACCATTTTTGAAGCCAATTAAAGCCTCCAGCTCCAGTTATGTGCTTCTAAAAAAAAAAAAAACAACAAAAAAAAAACATTGGAATCCATGCATCAGGCACCCTGCATGTAGATTAGGGGCTGGACGCATGGATTAAGGGGGTGCCCATGCTGTCCTGTGTCCACAGCCAAAAGCAGGTGGCCTGGTTTGATGAATTACATTTTCTTTTACATCATGTGGGTGGCCAGGTGCACGTGTCATCTGGGGAAGAGTAGCCCATTTTCCCTTGTATGACACTCTACTAGACACCACTACTCCACCTATACCCGTCAGTTAATCATATGTCTCTCTCCACTGATGCTAGGTGATCCCAGTGCATGCTGGCTCGAGCCATCCTGCTGTTTTGAGGAGGCACCATCTATTTTCCCTATCTACATTATTCATCTGACTCTGCTCACTTCTGCCGGACTGGCATTCATCCTCTTAAATCATGTTTTTATCTTGTGACTGTTTTTTTCCACTGTACACTGTAAGTACTGTGGTTCTATCCACTCTGGCTCCGAGAGGATGCTCTGTATGCACAAATGTTGATATATGTTCTAATATGTTCTTCATTTTTGTAGACCACATTTACAACAATTACTAAACTATCCCTGAGGAAGGAGTTTAATGACTCTGAAACGTGTTGGATTGGTTGATGCATTTAATAATATGTAAACGATAATACAAGTTATTCTTGTTAGTACCGTGTGGTAAACTGTATTCTCCATTTTTATAATATGTCTATATGTCTTTATAGTATGTAAAGTTTAAATCGCACAATTTTTTAATACATTAATAAACATTGGATCCATTTAATACTAAATACATTTACACATTTGCACACTTTTTGAGCCTAAAAAGTCCCATTTCTAGGGGGGGTAATTTGGTCTTTTATAAAAGCCAGGTAATTGACAACTTTTTGCAATAGAAGCAAAAATACAGAAGACATGTACATAGGAGGACATCGCTGGAACAGTCAAATATGAATGTATACTAGTCTGGCAGCAAGGAAAATTAGTAGCTGCCAGGGTGGATATCAGGGGACAACTCTAGACAGAGATAAAGACACAAGAGTGTTGAGGGCAGGTCTGATACTCAACTAAGACTCAAGGAAAAGGGTCTGCAGGGTTCTTGCGCCTGTAGTTGCCATCATTTATAGAAAATGTATGCACTTTTACTGTAATTGGGTGCTCCCAGGCCATACTGTTAAGCAAAGCGCTATATTCATGGCAGAAAAGGTTATCTGAGCCAGGGGCAGAAAAGGTTATCTGAGCCAGGGGTGTGCAAGGGACAAACCATACAAATGTAACTGGGGGTGAGCAGAACACTCACAAGAGACAGACAGGAAGGCCTAGGGAAACTAAGGGTTAACGGAAAACAGGAGGCCAGTCAGATACATTGTTGAAAAAACAAAAAAGTGTAAAACTGTAAGGGCATACCCAGGAAATTAACAGCAAGTATGTTAAAGTGGTTCTAATTCACTGGTAATTGCGCAGTCATGCAAGACTGTACCCATATGCCCTGTACCCGGAAGAGGCCAGTGACATACAGGTACATCGCTGTGCCTGTAGGAGCCGCCCATCCACAGTACAATGCTGGCGGGCGGACCTAAAGAGGTTAATGTATTTTGTGCATTAAAGTAAAAATGTTTAGTAACAGTATTGCCCTCTCACCTCCCCCTTACTTGAGTCCTCACTCATTCCATCGCATCTGTAGTGGCTCTCTCCGCTCTCACAGGCAAACACCCCAATTTATACCTAGCTTTTAAAGGAAGGTGCCCATCTATAGGCCTGTGGGCTTTGCAGAGCACCAACAAAAAAGTTTTCCCAGCACACTTACCAGCTAACCAGCAAAAAATGAATTGCACTGTCAACAACACTGATGGCAACAATGCAGCATTCAAACTATGAAACTGTTGTTGCCCCAAAGCAGAAAGTGCCTTAACAAGGACCTTCATGGCAGGATAACCAGGTATTCTTATAATTAAAGCTGCAGATTTAAAATGGTTGAAAATTTCTTTAGAAATGACATTAACATGTTAAAGCCTAGCATGGGGCAGCTATATTTTAATATTTCAGATAGCTTAATATTTTGGTAGCTCACCTTTGTTGTGTTTATTTGTAAATGCTCTCTGCTCCTTCTCCTGACACACACACTAGTACCAGTGCTGTGCATTCACAACTCCTTTTCGCTTTGCCATTCATAAAGTACAGCCTATAATGACTCCGTGGCCAGCCAAAATAATAAAGTGCTTTGTGGATAGTCCTGGTCTATACCCTCCTAACCCCTTGATGCCTATGACAACAATAATTCTTTGCTAAATGGGTGCTCCTGCTTATCCCACCTAGGGCTACAGGTTAGAAGACCACCAGTGAAAAAAAAAAACGTATTCTGACCATCCAAAAGCTTCCACCGGGGCAAGAACACATCAATAATATGCTCTGGGCTTTTTGAGTTTCATAAATTGATAAATACATATTCAAGGAACATGCTGTTGTAGACTATGCAGTTACTTTTTAAAGTGTTACTATATCCAGGACCCTGCATTCACTATATCTGGTCTCTCACAGTACACAGAACATGAAAATGCAATTATTTTAGTAATTATAAGCTGCTAAATACCTTTTCTCATCAGCAGTATATAGCAGTCTTAGGACTTCTATCAGCATCTGGTTAAAGCTTGTAGGAGGAGTTTTAATTCTCCTCTGACTGTCCTATGAGGCTGCGTGACTCCTGACCCTCTGTCTGCACAGTGCTGATTGGCCCTGTGCCGATCACATGCACCCTCCCAAAAAAACAACAACTCTCTAGCAATTCACATCAAACTGAGCATGTACAGAGTGCCCCCAAAGCTCTGTATTATAGGGAGATGGATTGGGGACTTTGAAAGAAGGGGAGAATCGGAGAAGACAGGATCAAACAGCCTTTTTACAAAATGCGTAGGATTAACCCCTTAGGTTCCACAGTGAGTATACCAAACATGCTTCACTACATATGCAGTTTAGTAACACTTTAGGCGTAGTACACTTTTTTGAAGAATAGCCTATTTGTTACAATTTACAGGTTAGACATCGAACTGTAGGTGTGGTGTATGCAGTTCTTTTCAAAGTGTTGTTTTCTGATGGTCACATGTAATTTATTTTACTATAAGCACAGCCCTGGAATGAAAAGGTTATCCAGTGTCACACTGGCTCATCTTAAGGTTACTTTGTATCATACCCTCAAGTAACCTACTTCAACAGTAGGTTTCACATTGGCATGCCACTATCTGATTAGAAGATTAACACAAATCTTATGTTTTTCTTTTACATAAACTTAAAATTTGTGTGCCGACACATTGTAATTTCTAAATTTTAATGCACATTTCTTTAAAACATAATTGCAATCACCATAATTGGTCTTAAAATAGTTGCTGTCTATAGTATTTGGTACAGTTTTGGGTTAGGTTTACCTCCTACTGAACTGTTTAAAACACTGCTGTGATGTGTGAGTTCTGTAAGCAATAGCTTCTTTCAACATACTTAAAATGACTGACTATATGAAAAAAAAAAAAAAACTAAAATGCCATCTGCTGGCTGAGTAGAAGACAGCACAATATTAAAATACAATATTCATGTATTTTTCATTATTAATCGCCATTAATTATTTTTAGTTAGTTTCGCTCAGAGGTCCCCAACCCCCCGGGCCACACAGCAGGAAGTGAGCAGCGGGCAAGCAGGGCTTGATCTGTACATACCGCCATTTGTATTACCACCTAAGCTCCACCTCCTGTCAGTGGCATTAGAATCTCATAGAAGCACAAATCCGTACTCTAAACCAATGTTTCTCAACTCCAGTCCTCAAGTACCTCCAAAAAGGTCATGTTTTTAGGCCGTCCATTATTTTGCACAGATGACTTGATCAGTTTCACTGGCTTAGTAATTACCACAGCCATTTCCTGAAAACATGACCCGTTGGGGGTACTTGAGGACTGGAGTTGAGAAACATTGCTCTAAACCGCACATACGCAGGGTCGAGGTTGTACACTCCTATGAGAATCTAATGCAGTGGTTCTCAACTCCTGTCCTCAGGACCCACTAACAGGCCTGGTCTGCAAGATAACTGAAATACATCACAGGTGATATCATTTTCTGCTCAGTGATTGCAGTATTCTAGTCTGCATCTCCCCAAGGTAATACTTAAAATCTGGCCTGTTAGTGGGTCCTGAGGACAGGAGTTGAGAACTACTGGTCTAATGCCTAATGATCTGAGGTGGAGGTAGAGCTGAGGTGGTGATGGTAGCGCTGGGGAGTGGCTGCAAATACAGGTTTGATTGCAACACCACCCCTCCTTGAACGAAACCAGTCCCTGGTGACAAAAAGGTTGGGGACTGCTGGTTTAGGTAATCTTTCCTCATAGCTGAGCTCCTGCATGCCTCTTATTTTGTTTGTCCTCTGCACTCATTCCAGTTCCATAATATCCTTTTTGTGAACTGGTGCCCAAAACTGAACTGCATATTCCAGATAAGGTATTACTAATTCTTTGTACAGGGACAAATGTATGGCTCACTCTGAAGTCTTTACCACATTGAACCACTTCACGACCGTAGATTTACTGCAGCAGGGCGGCCACTCTATGCCAGATCACATACCTAATAGGTGACTCGACACTTCCGGGTCTGGAGCGTGCATGCACGCCACCGGCGGCCCGCTCTCGCTGTGATCCCATTAGGCGGGAGCCCAACGACGGGTACCGCAGACGCGATGTCCGCCAGCACCTGCCGATTGTTCAGGACCCAGGTAGAATGGTGATCTGCCTATGTAAACAGGGCAGACTGCCGTTCTGTCAGTAGGGAAGGCATTAATTCTGTGTTCCTGCAAAGCAGGGACACGGATTAATGCCTTCCCTTAGTAAAAGCACCTCAAATAGTACACAAGCACTGGCTAGGCACACAGTTAACCCTTTAACTACCCTTGATGTTAACCCCTATCCAGCCAGTGTCATTAGTACAGTGACAGTGCATATTTTTAGCACTGATCACTGTATTAGTGTCACTGGTCCCCAAAAAGTGTCAGTTAGTGTCTGATTTGGCCGCCGCAATATCGCAGTCCAGCTATAAGTCACTGATCACCACCATTACTATTAAAAAAAATAAAAACATCCCATAGTTTTTAGACATAGTTCCATAGTAGGTGAGGTTGAAAAAAGACACAAGTCCAGCCTATGTGTGTGATTATATGTCAGTATTACATTGTATATCCCTGTATGTTGCGGTCGTTCAAGTGCTTCTAAGTCTAACTTTTTGAAACTATCAATGCCCCCCACTGAAACCACCGCCTGTGGATAGGAATTCCACATCCTTGCCACTCTTACAGTAAAGAACCCTCTATGCAGTTTAAGGTTAAACCTCTTTTCTTCTAATTTTAATGAGTGGCCACGTCTTAAACTCCCTTCCGCAAAAAAGTTTTATCCCTATTTATCACCAGTACGGTATTTATAAATTGAAATCATATCCCCTCTCAAGCATCTTCTCCATAAGTTCAGTGCTCGCAACCTTTCTTCATAACTAATATCCTCCAGACCCTTTATTATCTTTGTTGCTCTTTTCTGTACTCGCTCCATTTCCAGTACATCCTTCCTGAGGACTGGTGCCCAGAACTGGACAGCATACTCCAGGAGAGTATGCTGTCCAGGGTGGCACAGTGGTGTAGTGGGTAGCACTCTTGCCTAGCAGTAAAAAGGGTCGCTGGTTCAAATCCCAACCACGACACTACCTGCCTGGAGTTTGCATTTTCTCCCTGTGCCTGCATGGGTTTCCTCCGGGTACTCTGATTCCTCCCACACTCCAAAGACGTGCTGGTAGGTTAATTCGCTCCTGACCAAAATTGGCCCTAGTATGTGAATGTGAGGACCGATGTGAGTGTGCGATGTATGTGTGGAGCACTGCATAAATTGATGGCGCTATATAGGTACCTTAAATAAATAATAATATAATAGATGAGCATCTTAACAAGACATGATGTACAGGGATAGGGACAATTGTAGACACATGCCCACACTCACTCAGGATGGACTGGTGTCTTTATTCAACCTTACTATGTAACTATATGTGAGGCTGGACCAGAGTCTTGTAGAGTGGGAGAATTATCGCTTTATCTCTGAAGTTAATACACTTTCTAATGCATGCCAATATTCTGCTTGCTTTGTTAGCAGCAGCTTGGCATTGCATGTCATTGCTGAGCCTATCATCTACTAGGACCCTTTTCCATCCTCGATTTCCCCAGAGGTTCTCCCCCTAGTGAGTACTGTAGATTGCATTCATATTTTTGCCACCCAAATGCATTAATTTACATTTTTCTACATTTAACCTCATTTGCCATGTAGTTGCCCACCCCATTAATTTGTTCAGATCTTCTTGCAAGGTTTCCACATCCTGCGGAGAAGTTATTGCCCTGCTTAGCTTAGTATCGTCCGCAAATACAGAGATTGAACTGTTTACCCCATCCTCCAGGTCGTTTATGAACAAATTAAATAGGATTGGTCCCAGCACTGAATCCTGGGGTACCCCACTTCCAGCCCCCAACCATTCCGAGTACTCCCCATTTATCACCACCCTTGGAACTCGCCCTTGTAGTCAGTTTTCAATCCATGTACTCACCCTATGGTCCACGCCAACAGACATTACTTTGCACAGTAAATTTTTATGGGGAACTCTGTCAAATGCTTTTTCAAAATCCAGATACACCACACCTACTGGCCTTCCTTTATCTAAATGGCAGCTCACCTCATAGAAGGTTAATAGATTGGTTTGGCAAGAATGATTCTTCATGAATCCATGCCGATTACTGCTAATGATACAGTTTTCATTACTAAAATCATGTATGTAGTCCCTTATCATCCTGTCAGGGCTGGCTCAGCCCTTCCTTCGCTGAGCTGGCCGCTCAGCTGTCGGCTAATTGCCAGCTCTCATCTCTTTGCACAGTTACCCAGCTGTTCCTGATCCTGCTCGTCTGACCTGCCTATTTAAAGCTGTCCGGCTGACTTCATCTCTGCCTTCGCCTTGGTCACATCTTAAGAAACCATTGCCTGCGTTCCTGTTTAAAGACTGGCTTTGCTGACATCCCTTCTGGCTCCTTTGCCTGCTTGCTGTTCCACTACTTGGATCCCTGACTTCTGGCCTGGCTGATTACCCAATCCGGTTACTGAACTCTGGCTATGCTTTGACTATGCTTACTCTATTTACCTTTTTATTTTTTATTAATAAACAAGTGTGATTTAACTGTACTTGTGTCTCGGTCTGATTCATGGTTTCTGATGCATCTCCTCCAAGAGCTTGCATACTATTGATGTAAGGTTAGCTGGTCTGTAATTCCCAGGGATGTATTTTGGCCCTTTTTTAAATATCGGTGCTACATTGTCTTTTCTCCAATTAGCTGGTACCATTCTAGTCAGTAGACTGTCGGAAAAAAATAGGAACAATGGTCTGGCAATTACTTGACTGAGTTCCCTAAGTACCCTTAGGTGCAAGCCATCTGGTCCCGGTGTTAGGTTTCCCAAGTCTGTTTCAAATTCTGTCCTCTGTTGGCCATGAGGGTGCTTCCTGTAATGTGTCATGAGGAAAAAACTGCAGTTTTGGTTACTGAAGCCCCCCCCCCGAATCCCTTGTGAAGACTGAGAAGAATAAATTCAATACCTTCACCATTCTCCTCGTCCTTTGTAAACAGATGTCCTTCCTCATTCTTTATGGGGCCAAAATGGCCTGTCCTCCCTTTTTTACTGTTTATATACTTAAAGAAATTCTTGGGATTTTTTTTGCTCTGCTCCGCTATGTGTCTTTTATGTTCTATCTTAGCCGCCCTAATTGCACCCTTACATTCCTTGGTGCATTCTTTGTAAAGTCTGAATGCTGATGATGAGAATCCCTCAGTTTTTTTATTTGTTTGAAGGCCTTCTCCTTTGCTTTTATATGCATTTTTACATTGCCGTTAAGGCATCCAGGACTTCCCAGGACCCATCTCTCCTCCGTGTTCTTTGTTCCTAAGATTTTATCACAATTTATATCTTCTAGCAAGGTTCGTAGTTTAGGGAAGTTGGCTATTTTAAAATTCAGAGTTTTTGTATTCCCCTTATGTTTCCTATTTGTGTAATTTATACTGAAGCCAATTGACCTGTGATCCGTGATCAGGTCTGTATTGTTGGTAATCAGTAAATCTAGTAACACTTTTTTTTCTAGTTGGTGCGTCTACCATCTGACCCATAAAATTGTCCTGCAAGACATTTAGGAACTGGCGAGCCTTAGACGAATGCGTGATGCACTTTCCCAAGCCTATTTCTGAATAATTAAAATCCCCCATTATGATAACACTTCCCATCATTGCTGCCAATCCAAATTGTGATAGGAGATCAGTCTCCCCCTCATCCCTCAGGTTAGGGGGCTTATAACATACTCCCAGTCTACATCCCTTTGGAGCTCTACCCATAAGGATTCCACCTCCTCCCTAGCTCCCTTTTTGATGTCATCTCTCTCATTCACTTGTACATTATTCCTGATATATAGGCATACCCCTCCCCCTTTTTTACCCTGTCTATCCCTGCAATAAAGGGAATACCCTTGAATGGTTGCGAGCCAATCACGAGAACTGTTGAACCAGGTCTCTGAAATATCCACAAAATCTAACTCCTCCTTGTACAACAGTATCTCTAGTTCACCCATCTTGTCCTCCAGGCTCCTGGCATTGGTGAACATGCCACGTAGTATAGACCGGTCGCATACTGTCAGCTTATCGGGTATTCCGAGATTGCAAATAGGACATGTGACTATACTTACCTCTGGTCTATCTGCTTTAGTCAACCTACCACTAGCGCCCCCAATACTACCTTCTGGAATATGTTCCACGCTAACTATCTCTACCTCTGGACTCTCCCCCCGTTGCCTAGTTTAAAAACCCCTCTAACTTTTCGACCATTTTCACTCCCAGCACAGATGCACTGTCCTCATTTAGGTGCAGTCAGGCCCTTTAATAGAACTGGTGACCGACTGAGAAGTCAGCCCAGTTCTCCAGGAACCCAAACCCCTCCTTACTACATCAGCTCCTCAGCCACTTGGTTTCTTCCCTAATCTCTCTCTGCCTTTCTGGTGTGGCTCGAGGCATCGGTAGTAATCCTGAGAATACTACCATGGAGGTCCTTTTCCTCAATTTGGGTCCTAAGTCCCTAAAATCGTTCTTTAGGACACTCCATTTGCCTCTGACTTTGTCATTTTTTTAAATCAGATTCTTTTTATTGATTTTTGAAACAAAAGAAGAGAAAAAACTCTTCCTTAAAACAAAAACGAGAATATACATCAAATTACATTGTCAAGGACATATTATTATCCAAACATACAGTCAATCGGCTTATGTTTCCTGCAATGTTATGGTATATATAGGCTTACAATCAACCTATGAAGATAAATCTTTACTTATTTATACCAATTTCAGCCTTAGCTCGTATTTTTTATGATTAGTGTGTCCTTTTAGTACTTTGTACCCCTCCTCTGCTCCCGGCCCTTCAACGGACAATCGGTCGGTGTAGAGGTACCTCCCTCCCCCCTAAACAGGGGGGGGGGTGATTTCTGCTTTCTTTCTTTAACCAATATATAATTAAAACCATATAACTTGTCACCGCAGAGTAAGACAACTTCTCATCAAAATTATTGTGTCATTTTGATCCATATTCTGAGTCTCTATAACATCATATTATCCTGTATCCATTCAATGTAGACAGCCTCCCTCCTCAAACCAGGGGGGTAGGCGTCTGCGTCCTGCCACCTAGTATTTTATTTTGGACCAATTAGAAGGGGGCTAAACCAGGTACCTCCAACCAAGGATCCCATATACCTGACTTTGTCATTAGTGCTGACGTGCACCATGACAGCCGGGTCTTCCCCAGCCCCTCCCAGTAATCTGTCCACCAGATCTGTGATGTGCCAAACCCGAGCGCCCGGTAGATATACGCTTATTGGGATTTTTTTTTTTTTACCAAAACTATGTAGCAGAATACATATTGGCCTAGATTGAAAAAAAAATCTAATTTCTTCATCAATTTTTTTTATTGGATGTGTTTTTATAGCAGAAAGTAAAAAATAATGACCTTAGACCATGCAGAGTATGAATCAATAAGCGCTACTCTCTGAATAGGGTCTTTTAGCCATAGAATAAATAAAACAAAAGCAGTGAGATCCTTGTACTACAGGTCATAAAGCACCACTTCCACCCTAGCAAGGATAAAATTGACCAACACAGTACAATGTACACAAACTCTGAGACTATCAGAGGCAGCAGTGCTTTCAATCTCTCACTGCAGATATGCAACTATAAGGCTGAAGGTATAGTGGCTGCTTAGGCATAGGAAGCAAACTGCTATTATTCATAAGACAAGGAAGAGGAAAAAAAAAAGTAGATGGTTCAAAGAACTGCCTATGCACAATTAACATTCCTAGATGTTCCCTATAACTTAGCAGATCCTCACTTGTTAATGACTAAGTGCATGATTGTAACTAGTGACAGTGAAACAAAAAGTAGATATGTATTCTAGTCTCTTGACATGAAACCCCTTTCTATGGGATTGTATAATTCATCCTATTTCTTAGTTTGGCTTCCATAAAAGAATTGAGGCCTTTAGTGAACCTGTCTTGAAGTAAAATTGAAATCTGATGAAGAGTACAGCTTAGCTGATGAACAAATTCCAGCCTGCACCAATTAAAAAACAAACAGACTTCAATCTCCAAAGGGTAGAATGGTGTATAGGACCTGGGACATGCAAAAAAGAATCAAATAAATATTGAACTGAGCAAATTCTCATTAGCTCTGAGAACCTTACCCAGGGACGGATTAACGTAGGGGCAATTGGAACTGCAGCACCAGGCCCCTAACTTAATACAGGCCCCAGGTTGCCCAGTTTCACGGTCACAGCTATTTGCTTTCACTTGTAAACACAGAAACCCGGCTTCTGGACCCAGCACTCTGTGTTTTATGCTGTCCTGAACCCAGCGCTCTGTGTATTACACACTGTAGTGATATATATATAGTGGGTAGATGATTAATTAGTAGTTATAATGATGATGTAAGTACTCTTCCGCAGCAACCCAATTCTTCCAGAGAGATGCACTTTACTGACTTCCAACACAGAACAAAGTCCAAAGTCCACAGATTACAAAAATCCAACAGAGTATATAATTCAGAGTCCCATTTTTCCTAGGTCTGCGCCTTCATAGTCATACACAGACAGGACTAAACTATAGACTGAATGCCATGTTATATTCACTAGACACTGAATGGCTGAGCAATTTGGTTGTCCGTCTCCATTCAGGCCTTTGATATGCTTTAGTCTTTCAGACAGACAACAACCCCCAGCCGTGAACAGCTGCAGTCAAAAACCGCCCCAATCTGCACTCCCGCATATCAACATCAACAAGTCACCTTTGATATGTGTAATTAGATTAGATCAACAGATACCACCTTAACACCCTTTTGAGTCCTGGAATGCCTACATTCCTAATCTGTATTCCTATATATTAACATCAACAAGTCCCCTTTGATATGTGTATTTAGATTAGATTAACAGATACCACCTGAACACCCTTTTGAGTCCTGGAATACCTACATTCCTAATCTGTATTCTTGCATATTAACATCAACAAGTCTCCCCTGATATATTAGCACCCCAGGAGGGAGCCTCCGCTAGGCCAACCCAAAACACTCCTTGATCCCATTGTTACCCCCTCAAGTCTAATTACCATCAATAAATACTTCTTCTATGGTCCTTTAAACAATGTACCCTTTGAAATGTTCAATTAGGTTAACAAGCCATACCTCACACACCTAGGTAGACTTGCATAAGATCAACATATCAAAGGGACATCAGCTGTTATATTAAAATTGAGTTGGCTTGGACAAATCGACCACTGTCAACTGAATTCTGGCCTGGTCAATATTGTGCTGTATGTGTACATACATATAATAATATAATGTCCCACATAAATCGGCGAACATATTACAACATATACCCCCACTTGGATCGGTTGGAATCAAAATCGATTCATAACCAAACTGCTCAGACATCCCTGGCTCTTAAAACTGAAGCCATCTCTATGCTTTCCTTCTTTCTCTGGATTGTTCTTCTACCACAACAATATAAACCAAACAAAAAACATATTAATATAAATTGAATAAACACAAAAATCACGGACAGAGTTTTCAATAGCGGGTGAGTAAAAGTATTATTGGGTATGCTCCACCAAGGCTCCTGAAACTCTTTAGCAATTTTATTAGAACTAATGAGGTTTTCCTTTACCAGTTCTTGTAATTCTATAATTTTCCTACTATCCCTCTTAAATAATGTATCCAATTCAACCGTAAGTGGTGGTATTTTCTTAAATAAAGGAGAACTCATAGAGTCCCAATTGCCAAGATCAGTTTGCTCAATGTCCATAGATACTTGATTCATCTGGATATTGGCTCGAATGTCTTCCTCCCCAATTGTTAGCAGTCCATCTGTGAGGCTCACACACCATCCTGTGATAGGGGCCCGGCCCTGAACTTGTTTCTGCCAAGTGAATGAGGGAACCCCCAATGCACAGACCCTTGAGCCTTTTCCATGAATGATTCTCTTCCAGGCCGGTTCAAATTTTTGCAATCGAACCAGGCAGTTTCCAGAGTGTGCAGCAGCACAGCCCTCTATGTACTCCAATCACTCAAAAGAACAGGAACAAAGCCAAGCCTGGGCATGTCTGGTACAGCAGTTGGGGTCCATGGTTTTCCACACTTGGTTATCCTCGACGACGAGTTTGCTTTCTGGTAGCAGTTGTTTCAGTATATTAGTCCCATTTCTCACCTCCACCTCACCAAGAACGATCATCTTGTATAAGGGTAAGGGTGTTGTTGACCATGTAGGGATGTCGACAGTCAGAGGTATTTCCTGCTTTCCGATGCGATCTCTATTACAAAGAGTATCCAGTCTCCTTACATTAGCAAGGGCAAAGTTCCTACAAGTAACACCACTGTCTTTGATAAGATTGAATAATAAAGTTGAGTTCATTATCCTTGTTTGGTTTCTTGAAGCCCTAGGCTCAGGTGTTTACTCAGCAAGTTTCTTATACAACAGACTATAGACTTGGATACATTATTGGTTTGAAGGGTTTTATTCAGTGCACTCACCGACATTTGAATGTTCTGCAAATCTGCAGCAATGGTGTGAATGGTCTGATTATCTATTTTCATTTCAGCTGGAGTGTTTAAATCCACTCTTCCCCCTTTAAGCAGTATCTGCTGTAATCCACCCACAAAATTATCTTCTCTCATATTTAGACTCTCTATGTCAACCCTATTCCAAATCGAACTACCCAAACTGAGGCCTGATATGATATCAGTTCCCAGATCCCTCTTTGAAACTTTCTTAAAATTAAGCCCTTATGTAGCATCCCAAAATAAGTTTATATGTGTTTGAAAGACCCTTTTTAAACCTTAATCCCATTGATTTTGGGCAACTCTCTGGAATGTTAAATGATGTAAAATTCAACAATAATGGTAATGATAAATATGAAACATCGTTATACACTAAATTTTGAGTCCGCTCAAGGAAAAGTCCATCTTCTGGCCACTGTAAAATTGTAGGACAGTCTCTAGAATTTGTGTCCATTATATGTAGGATTTTTGTATAGATTCCATCCTGCACATCATGAGGGCTACAGGATATAATACCCTCCTTAAATATTGTAAAATTCCTTTCTATCAGGCATTAATGGATTAAAGAGTTATAAATGAAGTTACAAATGTTGTGATGAGGTACAGATGTTTTGTTTTTCCCATTAACTAATTGTCTTTCAGATGGTAATGAGCACTAACGCTTCTCATGAGGAAAATCCATGGATGTCTTTAGTTGAGTGTTTGTCATTGTTTTATGGTGGTTGTCTTGTCATGTTGTTTTTGTGTGATAATGGCCAGAATTTTAATTTTTTTGTTATTGATTTTTTTAAAACATGTTTTGTATATTTTTGGTATTTGTTTAGTCACCCATTTTATTTTTGTTTGTTCAGGTGGAAAAATTATTGTTTTGTCCACCTGAAAGGGGGGTAATTGGCTATTCCGTCAATTAGCAGCTGAATAGATGGTCATGGGAATATGTCCTCCAGCTGAATAAATTTTGTTTAAGACAAGAGTTGTTGGTAGGAAGCCATTCTAGCCTCTGGTGTTCGTTTTTTTTTTTCTCTTTGTTTTAATGTTCATTCAGGTGGAAAAAGTTCCAAAAGGTTTAGCCTTTGTCCAGCTGAGAGGGGAGTTAGTGCATAGATCTGAAAGTACAGATAATGCATTGCCCTTTTAATGGTTAAAACTGAGAATTTTGAGAGTCATACCATGGGGATCCATTTTAGAGTGGGTTCAGCGTAAAGAGGTCATGGTTGTTTTTATAGCTTGGTCAGTGTTGCAGAAGCCAGGTATACCATGTTCCTTGGAAACCAGAAAATGTTGGTTTCTAAAAATCCAACAGAGTATATAATTCAGAGACCCATTTTTCCTAGGTCTGCGCCTTCATAGTCATACACAGACAGGACTAAACTATAGACTGAACGCCATGTTATATTCACTAGACACTGAATGGCTGAGCAATTTGATTGGCCGTCTCCATTCAGGCCTTTGATATGCTTTAGTCTTTCACACAAACAACAGCCCCCAGCCATGAACAGCTGCAGTCATAAACCTCCCCAATCTGCACTCCCGCATATCAACATCAACAAGTCCCCTTATGTGTAATTAGATGAGATTAACAGATACCACCTGAACACCCTTTTGAGTCCTGGAATGCCTACATTCCTAATCTGTATTCCTATATATTAACATCAACAAGTCCCTTTTGAAATGTGTAATTAGATTAACAGATACCACCTGAACACCCTTTTGAGTCCTGGAATACCTACATTCCTAATCTATATTCTTGCATATTAACATTCACAAGTTCCCCCTGATATATTAGCACCCCAGGAGGGAGCCTCCGCTAGGCCAACCCAAAACACTCCTTGATCCCATTGTTACCCCCTCAAGTCTAATTACCATTAATAAATACTTCTTCTATGGTCTTCTATGGTCCTTTAAACAATGTACCCTTTGAAATTACATTTGTTCAATTAGGTTAACAGGTCATACCTCACACACCTAGGTAGACTTGCATAAGATCAACATATCAAAGGGACATCAGCTGTTATATTAAAATTGAGTTGGCTTGGACAAAATCGACCATTGTCAACTGAATTCTGGCCTGGTCAATATTGTGCTGTATGTGTACATACATATAATAATATAATGTCCCACATAAAATCGGCGAACATATTACAACACACACTCCTGAACCCAGCTGTTCCTGCACCCATTCTAAGAAAAGCCCTGGGCCCATCTAGCCAAAAAAGAACAGGCCGTGCACGGAAAGCAATGGGTCGATGGGGAGAAATCTCCCCTGGCCTGACCAGTCCGGCATTCCGCACGCACCCCCTTGGCTGGGTGGTGGTGGAATTAATAATGGGCACAGACAGGCAGTCCTAATGGAAGCCTGGTTATTTGGCTTCGGTAGTGTTGTGTTAATGTCTGCATGGCTGTGCCCTTCAACCTCATCTCAAGGTGTGCCCTACCCGCCGATTCAGGGCTCTTATGGAAATAAAAAATTATATATCTGTGCTAAGTGATAGATGAATTCATCTATGTGAAAAATGTGTCAGTTAATGACCTGCAGCTAAGCACTATAACCCAGAAACAGGGCACAAAATAAAAATGCAAAAAATAAAGTGCAGCACTGGGTATAAACACAAGATGATCCTGTGCAAAAAAAAGCATATATGAAAGTAAATATATCACTGTATTTTTAAAGTACAATATGACTATAAACATTAAATAGCATATATTCAAATGCAGTGCACATATGATGAATTGTATTATATGCAACCAAAATATTTAGTTTTAGTGCGATCCCATGCAACAAATGAAAGATGATAAAGTTGCATAAAAAACACACAAAAGTGCAAATAATATGCAAATTGTAAAGTGCAACACTAAGTTTGGGCAAAAAGACTAAAAAATAGAACACAATAATAAATGTTTACTGCGACCATAATCTTAAGTAGCATGAATTCAAATAAAGTGCAACTATACAGGGCAAATGTGATGGATTGTGTTATATACAACAAAATTACATACATTTAGTGCAGTCCTATGCAACAATGTAGAAGGAAACCAAAGTCGCATAAAAAATGCATGAAAGTGCAAAACTATATGGATGAAAAAAATGTGTTCATAGGATGCTGAAATCCAATATGAGACTTCACAGTGCAGTATAAAACGTGAATTGAGTGCTCATCGCCAAGTTTTCCATCACCTCATTAAGATTAAAGACTTACCAGAAAGCCTGCAACCTCCCTTAATCAGGGAGGGGGGGGGGGGGTGGTCAAACAGCACTTTTAGTGAAATCCAAGATTTGGCGATGGAAGACTTCACCAATCCTCTCCAGAAAGATCCATGGACATCCACTCGAATCCCAATGATGTGAACAGCAGGAAAAAGATAAAAAGGCTCCAATGGTATAGAAAGTCTTCTCAAGATGTTTTATTAAAATACAGGAGTTGCAGTACAAAAACTCCAAAGCAAATATATAAAAATTGCGGTAATAGTCCTTGCAAGGAAAATGGACATACAGGTCTGTTTAAAATCCAATTGCGCATGTGCGGAACGTGTGTGCATAGCATCCCAGCGATCGTTTCGTCACATATATCAGGGGTACGCCCAAACGTCTGCACCTGCGCATTAAATACCTCACTGACAAAACGGGGAAGCGCTGCGACAGGTCACACAAAATGGTGTATGGGAGCTCCTTGGATGTGTTAACACCCCAGGTGAAAAGAATACTTAAAGCAGAGTTCCACCCAAAAAATGGAACTTCAGCTTTAAAGGAGGTGACCCCCGACATGCCACATTTGGCATGTCATTTTTTGGGGGGGGGTAGTTCCAGCTCCCACTTCCTCCCAGCGCACCGTGGCACCGGAAGGGAGATCACCTCTCCCCCCTCCCTCTCGGTAATCATCTGGGAAACGTTACAGGTCCCAGATGATTGCCCGGCCAGTCACGGCTCGTGCATGCGCAGTGGGTGCCCGGCTGTGAAGCCACAGCCGGGCGCCCACACTTACAATGCCGGCGCCACAGAGAGCAGGGGGAGACAAGTGGGGCTTCACTCCCCTGCATTGCTGGACCCTGGGACAGGTAAGTGTCCGATTATTAAAAGTCAGTAGCTGCAGTATTTGTAACTGCTCACTTAATTATTTTTTTTCTTGCAGAATTCTGCTTTAGCTAGAAGGATCTAGCGGAGAAGACCCAGCAAAAGAGCAAGAAGACCCAGCAAAAGAGCAAGAAGACAGCGGAGAAGACCCGACAGCAGACAGAGAAAGAAAAACCCGGAGAGGGCTAGAAGACCCAGAAGACCCAGAAGAGCCGGAGAGGGGGAGACGATATCGGAAAGCAATGACGAAGCTGCCTTAATAAATTAATTTAAAAACATGCGTACTGTGTTTTATTTTTGACACTTTTTTTTTTTTTTTTTTTAGGCGAATGGGTAGGGGTACAATGTACCCGATACTTATTCACATAGGGGAGACCCCCTTGTTAAAGGAGGCTTCCAGATTCCAATAAGCCCCCCACCCGCAGACCCTAACAACCAGCGGCCAGTGTTGTCAGGAAAAGGCCCTTGTCCTCATTAACATAGGGACAAGATGCTTTGGGGTGGGGGCGCAAGGCCCCCCTCTGGCCCAAAGCACCCACCCCCCCCATGTTGAGGGCATGCGGCCTGGTACAGTTCAGGAGGGGGGGTGCTCGCTCGTTCCCCACCCCCTTTCCTGATCTGCCGGGTTGCCTGCTCAGATAAGGGTCTGGTATAAATTTTAGGGGGGACCCCACGCTATTTTTTCACCGTGGGGGGTTCCCCTTAAAATCCATACCAGACTGAAGGGCCTAGTATGCTCTTGGAAGGGGGAACCCATGCAGTTTTGTTTTTTTTAACTTGACGTGGAGTTCCTCCTAAAGATTCATACCAAACACAAAGTGCATTTTGCTGTGCTTTTTGCGTTTTTTGTAACCTCGATTTTGCCGCATTTTGTGTTTTTTTTTTTTTCTTTTACATTCACTGTATATAGCTGGTTGCTAAGGAGCGGCTCGGGAATCCGGCTGTCGCATCCTTAACAACTGATTAGTTATCAGCAGTCAGCGGGCTTCCCCGCTGTATGCTTAAAAAAAATAAATAAATAATTGCCAGCTAAATACATTTACGGAAAAAAATGACACAGGGTTCCCCCCAAAGACAATACCAGCCCCTTCAGTCTGGTATGGATTTGGAGGAGACACCCTGATGCTACATTTTTTTTTTTTTAATTGGCGTCGGGTCCCCCCCCAAAAACCATACCAGACCCTTATCAGAGCATGCAGGCTGGCAGGTCTGGAAAAGGAGGGTACGAGCGAGCAGCACCCTCCCCCATCCTGAACCATAACAGACCGCATGCCCTCAACATGCAGGGTTCTGAGCCCCCCACTGCAAAGCACCTTGCCCCCATGTTGATAGGGGACAAGGGCCTCTTCCCGACAATCCTGGCCGGTTGTCAGGGTCTGCAGGCGGGGGAGCTTATTTGGATCTGGAAGCCCCCCCTTTAAGAAGGGGGCACCCAGATCCCGGACCCCCTCCCCTTTCTGAATGGGTATCAGGTACATCGTACCCCTACCCATTCACCCCAAAAAGCAGTGAAATGTAAAAAAAGTCCTTTATTAAAGAAATAGCTCTGAGCAGTCTTCTTCCTCACTGCCGGTTACCCACTAAAAACAAAAAAAGGACACTCTTGTCCTGAGGCAGTCTTCCTTCGTTGTGATGTCCCCCATTGTCTGACATCTTATATAGCCATGGGGCGTGGCCATCCAATAACATCACCCGGAGATCCCACCGCTTGCATGTGGTTTGGTATGGTTGGGGGGGCTCGCTTGCCCTCTCCCTTTCCTGACCTGCCAGGCTGCATGCTCGGATAAGGGTCTGCTATGGATGTTGGGGGGGGACCCCACACCATTTTTTAACAATTCACACTGTTTTTTGTGAAATTTTTAAGCCGGCAATTTTTTTTCTCTACAGGAGAAACCCGCTGACAGCTGATGACTCATCGGTTGTTATAGACATGGCGGTCTGCTTCCCGACCTGCTTCTTAGCAACCAGCTATATACAGTGAAAAAAAAAAATCACAAAATCGTGGTAAAAATGCAGTACTTGCGTTTTGGATGCAGGTCTATTACATGTAAAACGCTGCATTTTACTGGAAAAAAAAGTCCCTGGCCCTTTCCAAAAACGCAGAGACACAAAAATGCATTGATGTGAACAAGTTCCGTAGGAACCCACGTTAATAAAAATTCCCGGCATTTCTGCAAAAAGCATAAAATAAACGCATTAGTGTGAACCAAGCCTATGTCAAGACAGTACAAATATTCCCCAAATTATCCCTTTTTGGAAAGTAGACAGTCCAAGGTATTTAGTAAGAGGCATTGCAAGTTTTTTGAAGTTGCAATTTTTTCCCACAATTCTTTGGAAAATGTATTATTTTTTCACAAAAATGTCATATTAACAAGTTATTTCTCACACACAGCATATGCATACTTTCACCTACACCCCAAAACACATTCTGCCACCCTGTTCTAAATATGGCAATACCACATGTGTGAGACTTTTTCACAGCCTAACCACATAGAGAATAGCACCTTCAGCCATTATCCACTTTAAAACCAGGCCTCCTGACACTTTTTGTTTAAAGTAAAAAAAATCTGTATTTTTGCTAGAAAAATTATATAGAACCCCAAACATTATATATTTTTGTAGCAGAGGCCCTAGAGAATAAAATGGTGGGTTTTGCAAATTTTTATGAAATATTAGGGGATAAATAGGGAAAAACGGCGCTACCCGAAAGACCTGTTTGGCTCAGCCTATACAGGGAACGTTGTATAAACGTAATTTTATATATATCACAAGATTTCAACCCAATATGGGTGAAAGGGTGCTGTAATTAAATGGAAAAACAAAAAATGTTGCAGAGTCACACTCCATTAGCTAAAGTACATATGTGTGGGTCAGTATATAATCGCATACAGAGATAATCAGAAAAGACTCTGTATGTGCTAAAATATCATATGCTTTTCATAGGACAGTGTATTTTTACCCATCACAACACACATTCAGCACTTAGTACAAAATAAAGACATCTTGTTTATAGCGACAAAAATGCATGAAACATGCGTGGATCCACTTATGTTGGTTCCTATGGGTGAACCAAGTATATAGGCCAAGTGTTTACAGGTTGCTGCCTCCCTTAAACAGAGACACTCCCTAGGAATGTCCTGCAGATATAGGAAATATTAGGGGATAAATAGGGAAAAAACAGCACGACCCGAGAGACCTGTTTGGCTCAGCCTATACAGGGAACGTTGTATAAATGTAATTTTATATATATCACAAGATTTCAAACCAATATGGGTGAAAGGGTGCTGTAATTAAATGGAAAACGGAAAATGTTGCAGAGTCACACTCAATTGGCTAAAGTACATATGTGTGGGTCAGTATATAATCACATACAGAGATAATCAGAAAAGACTCTGTATGTGCTACAATATCATATGCTTTTCATAGGACAGTGTAGTTTTACCCATCACAACACACATTCAGCACTTAGTACAAAATAAAGACATCTAGTTTGTAGCGACAAAAATGCATGAAACATGCGTGGATCCACTTATGTTGGTTCCTATGGGGAAAAGGATTCTATATACAATATCGCAACAGTATCTCTATGTCTCAGTGCACATATAGTTCATATGTTGTAGCAATTGCACAAATGTGTAATAGTCTCATGTATTTCATGCGGCAATCAGACTTGATATTATCCCCAAAGTGACTTGGTGTGTACAGGGTAGGATGGTGACTTCTGTGATCCCCCTCAGATTGCTCACTCACCAGATGTCGAAACCCCTACAGGGGTATCAGGCCTGTAATGCTGCACGGGAGACTGCTACTGCTGCGATGCTTCAGATGGCTCCAATGATCATGTTGCAATTAGCCCTCATATCAGGGAAAGAAAAAGGCTTCCATAGTATAATATAGTCCCAAAAAGTATTTATTTAAAAAGTAGTATAAAAGACAAAAAATATAAAACAAAAATAAATATAAAAAAAAGGTTGCAAACATCCAACAGGTCCCGTTCGTTCACCCCCCCCTTGGCCACTGGGGAGGGATATCATTAAAAAGTGAGTTTCGTTGGTGTTTGGTTGTTCAGTCACTGAAACCCAAGCAGGTACAAGTGGGGGAAGTAGCGATCAGCTGGAGATGTATTCCTCCCACTGTGCTGCCAGGAAGTGATGTGTAGGCGCTGGTCCGTCGTGCGCGCTTCGTTCTCTAACGTCTTCAGTCCGCCAGAGATACTGTTGCGATATTGTATATAGAATCCTTTTCCCCATAGGAACCAACATAAGTGGATCCACGCATGTTTCATGCATTTTTGTCGCTACAAACTAGATGTCTTTATTTTGTACTAAGTGCTGAATGTGTGTTGTGATGGGTAAAACTACACTGTCCTATGAAAAGCATATGATATTGTAGCACATACAGAGTCTTTTCTGATTATCTCTGTATGCGATTATATACTGACCCACACATATGTACTTTAGCCAATTGAGTGTGACTCTGCAACATTTTCCGTTTTCCATTTAATTACAGCACCCTTTCACCCATATTGGTTTGAAATCTTGTGATATATATAAAATTACATTTATACAACGTTCCCTGTATAGGCTGAGCCAAACAGGTCTCTCGGGTAGCGCCGTTTTTTCCCTATTTATCCCCTAATATTTCCTATATCTGCAGGACATTCCTAGGGAGTTTCTCTGTTTAAGGGAGGCAGCAACCTGTAAACACTTGGCCTATATACTTGGTTCACCCATAGGAACCAACATAAGTGGATCCACGCATGTTTCATGCATTTTTGTCGCTATAAACAAGATGTCTTTATTTTGTACTAAATGCTGAATGTGTGTTGTGATGGGTAAAAATACACTGTCCTATGAAAAGCATATGATATTTTAGCACATACAGAGTCTTTTCTGATTATCTCTGTATGCGATTATATACTGACCCACACATATGTACTTTAGCTAATGGAGTGTGACTCTGCAACATTTTTTGTTTTTCCATTTAATTACAGCACCCTTTCACCCATATTGGGTTGAAATCTTGTGATATATATAAAATTACGTTTATACAACGTTCCCTGTATAGGCTGAGCCAAACAGGTCTTTCGGGTAGCGCCGTTTTTCCCTATTTATCCCCTAATATTTCATATTTCTGCAGGACATTCCTAGGGAGTGTCTCTGTTTAAGGGAGGCAGCAACCTGTAAACACTTGGCCTATATACTTGTCCTAAGCGCGATTTTTTTCAACTTCACTTATTGCAAATTTTTATGCCGCACAGTAGTATTTGCGCAGCATTTTTTTCCAAACAGTTTTTCACACCAATGAATAAATACGTTTTAATGAATTTCAATGCACACAGAGACCATACTCACATTTTTGGTAAAATACGGTGTTGAACCAGGTAAATGGATACCAAAACATATCGTGCTTTAAAATTGCACACACTTGTGAAATGGCACCAAACTTCGACATTTGAAAATATTCATAGCCAACGCTTTATAAACCTTTAGTGGTTACCAGTTTAGAGTTACACAGGTCTGGTGCTAAAATTATTGCTACTGTTCTGACCTTTGCAGCGATACCTCACGTGTGGTGCGATTGCTGTTAACGTACGCGTTCGCCTTTGCACGCGAGCACAGGGGGGGCGCTTTAAATGTTTTATTTCTTGGTGGGACACTGGTACACTGACAGATGTTGATGTTACAATGGTACACTATTGCAGATGTTTTGTGCACTGGTACAGATGTGATGGGGCACTGTGACAGATGTGTATAGGGACAGTGGTGCTTGGTGTACTGTTTGTGGGGGATCTGTGACGGCTCTCTGTAAAATCATCCTTACAAAGAGCTGTCACAGAGGCTGCAAACCCTCTCAGTGAGCTCAGGAGGGAGAACTGTCAGACATGCGTCTGTTTACATTGTGAAGGCTGTGATTGGACACAGCAGTCACGTGATCAGGGGGGCCAAGCACAGCACCCATATCCCTGATCTGTGCTTGGCTGTGTCCTGTGATCACAGCCATCGCAGAACAGGGAAAGGCCCACCTGGCCATTTATGAACAGTGGCCGGGTGGGAGGAGGTTTAAAAAAAAAAAAAAAATGTACCTTTACATTCACTTTAAAGTGACTGTAAGGCCTACACTTTTTTACTTTAGTTTTTATTAGAATAACATGCTTACTCGCTGTGTGCAATGGTTTTATCCCCCAGTGCTACATCTGAGAGCAGTGTTGCTGCTCTCTCTGCACAGGGGGAAACGGATTTTTGAAGGTTTTTACTTTAATGCATTAGGTAAAAATTCTTTAGAATAATAAGTAAAATAGCCCATCTTGAATATTTGTCAAGAGCATTGCCATGGCACATTTAGGGTGCATTGTGGTGTACTATGGTACCATCGCCCAGACGCAGGTCACGTTTCTTTCCCGTAGGGTACATTGTGGTGCGCTTTAGCGCACATGCACTCTGTCTCTCTAAATTAATGGCACCACAACACACCACTGCATGCTTGGTGGGTTGGCACACAATGACAACATTTATAAATTAAGTAAATAATAAAAAAAAAAAAAAAAAAAAAACCCACACCACTTAAATCTCATACAGAACACTATGTACAAACAAGGTGCATATCCTATATATTAAAAAAATAAAAATGATAGAATATATATATATATATATATATATATATATATATATATATATATATATATATATATATATATATATATATATATATATATATATATATATATATATAGATAGAGAGAGAGAGGAGAGAGAGAGATATACACACATATATATACACATACATACACACACACATATAGATATATATATCTATATATATAGATATCTATATCTATCTATCATGAGAGGTGGAGGTTCCCCATACCTGAATACAATAGATCTATCCGGGATACAGATCATCCAGACTAAGGGTTGCCAGGTCGCTCTACCTGTTCCTTTCACATCACCAGCACTTGAAACCCCAAAGAGCCAATTTCTATCTTCTACATATATATATTTTTTTATTGTGCTTTACAGGTCACAAAATTTATCTACAATCTTGACAGTTTACTCATACATCAACACAACATTCCTTGGATAGTTTTTTTTTTTTTTTTAAATATGGCATTGGTGAGGTTATTTAGAAAAGCATTAGAAATACATATATACACACACATATATTAAAGAGTAACATTTACAGAACATGGAAGTTATTTCACAGACTAAAAATCACATTTCACACAGGGATGTTGTTAATCTTTTGAGACCGATAACCTGTTTGAGAATTTTTGTGTACATTTTTATGGCTTCAAGTGGAAAGTAATGGTTTCAGCATGTACAGTAAATGCAGCAATATACAAAGTACAGAAACGTGGATTGATGAGAATTCTAATTAGAACCAAAAAAAAAAAAAAGTGTTCCAGGGAAAAATTTGGTTAAACGGGTTATAACTGAATTACCACAATCAACACATATTGCTGGATAACCTAGAGTGACACAGATGCCAAATTTATTCAGACCATTCGCACATCTACGCAGACTAGCCAATGTTTTTAATAGTGCTGGGTAATATGCATCAGTTTTTTTATGCATAAAGAAACACAGAATTTACATATACATTGTGCACATACATTTCTATTTACAAGCCAACAGTGGTATTGTTACTGGAAGACACAGTAGATGATTTTCTTTAATAATCTGGAGTAGTTACAAGGGTTTGGAGCTTTAAATGGCTCATTTTGGTGTTGCACTTTACTTGGTTGTCCACGTGTTCTGACTAGTCTCTTTGGCAGCTGGGCACAAATCAAGGCCCTTGTTGCTACTGCTATATTGTTCATACAAACTCTGCAAAACAAAAACAAAAATATATTTTATATATATATATATACACATACATATATATACATACACACACACACACACACACGTTGAAATGGTTTGTATTTAACTCACATGAAAAGAATTTACTAGCATACATAATCTCACATCTTAACTGTACTACACTAATATACAGATACCAAAAAGAAAAGGTTAAATACATTCAAAGAATCATCAGCTATAAAAGTTTATACCTACTATTTACATATACTCTAGGGGGAAAAAAAGCTGTATCAGTTTAGCTATTGGGAAAGCACGGGGCTATCCTGTACATAACAAGCAGACCTTGGCAAGTAAATCATCAATCTTCACAGTAAAGAGTACATAGGTGCACGGCAACAGCTTAATATTGTAGCTTCTAATGTTAAAGCTTTTTTTTTTTTTTTTTTTCACCTTAGCCGCTCTGGATATAGAATTTGGCGAATTCAGTGCAATGAGTTGTCCAAGAACTCGTTCCATCTCCTTTGCAGTATCGTTCCTTACTTGATCTATAACCAAGCAAAAACACAACTTTAAATTTATGAACTTCCCTACATAATCACGATCACACAAAATATCATGTCACTACCTGAAGAAGTGTGTCTGAAGTGTATTGAAAAGCATCCCATTAACCACTTGCCTACTGGGCACTTTTACCCCCTTCTGCCCAGGCCAATTTTCCAATTTTCAGCTTTTAGCACTGTCGCACTTTGAATGGCAATTGTGCAGTCATGCAGCACTGTACCCAAATGACATTTTTATTATACAAATAGCTTTCTTTGGTGGTATTTAATCACTGCTGGTTTTTTTTTCGTTTAGCAAAAAGGACCTTAGTTTAGTTTATAAAATTTTTGCCAACAGGTAATTTTTCCCCTTTACTGATGTGCCCTGATAGACTGCACTGATGGGCACAGTTGGGGCTTCACTGATATTTAGGACACTGATGATCAGTGATAACGGTGCAGATGTCCCCTTTCCACTAGTCGGTTAACAGCTCATTTCTCCTCGCGCTGTGACAGCGAGAGGAAAGAAATGCCAATAAACGGCAAGTGTGTTTGCCATTTGATCAGCTGTGTCCAATCACAGCTGATAATGATGCAAAGAGCCGCTGTGATTGGCTCTTTACCCCGATCTGTGATCAGCTGTGTCAAGAGGACACATCGATCACAGAGCTCGCTGTAGCGGGCGCTATCACGGAAGGACATCATATGACGCCCTCCCAAAACTGGCCGACCGCTATATTTTGCTATAGCGCGGTCGTTAAGTGGTTAAATTGTGAAGTTTTTAAACTTTTACCACCTTAATTTTGAAATAGAAACATACCTGTCTGAGGAGGAGGGTGAGGTTGTATATGAACGTATGGGTGCACCAACAGTTCAGCAACAGAAATCCTTTCCTTGGGATTTCTCACTAAACATTTCTAAAAAAATAAAATAAATAAATGTATTATTTTTAAGCAAAACAGAAAATAAAAGGATTATGGTGATATAAAGCTGTAATCTCATTACATTCTACAGTGTCGCTTTATAGCATAAAATATGGTAAAAGTGTCATCATACTTCTCGATCAAAAACGAGGCTAAAGTGGTTATATAGACTATGCAATACAGAAAAAAAACAAAACAAAACAAAAAACAAAACAATACAAAAAACAAAAAAAAAAAAAAGTGCAACCTTTCAGTAGCTAATTCCCCTCCCTAAATACTTACCTGAATCCTCCATCAATCCAGCAATGTGCCAGGCTGCAGGTCCCCTCTCCTCTTCTCCCCCTCACAGGCTTGGCTGAAAGCAGTAGGAGCCACTGGCTCATGCTGTTGTCAGCCAAATCCTGTCAAGAGGGTGTTTTGGAGCAGGTATTAAGATTATAGTAAAATAAAACAATTAACCACTTTAACACCCTTCACGACCAGGCCATTTTTTGGGATACGACACCGAATTATTTTAACTGACAGTTGCACGGTCATGCAGCACTGTAGCCAAAAAAATATTTATAATATAATGTGGAATTTGTTTTTTTTTTATACTAGTAATGGCAGTGATGAGTGAATTATAGCGGGACTGGAACCAGTGACACTAATACAGAGCTAAAAATACGCACTGTCACTGTACTGACATTGGCTGAGCTCAGGAACTGGCTCTAGAGAAAGTTGAATGAGCTGTAATCCTTGACACTAAAAGATCGATAATAACACTGGGAGCTGTGACTTGGCTCTGGTGCCCCCATAGCAAGCTGCTTGCTGTGAGGGCACTCAACAGGAGGGATGGGCCAGGAGAGCTGAAGAGGGACCCGAGAAGAGGAGGATCAAGGGCTGCTCTGTGCAAAACCACTGCCCAGAGCAGGTAAGTATGACAAGTTTTTTTTCTATAAAAATAAACACGTTTTTACAATCATTTTAACCATCTGGTGATAGAAGCCTTGGAGGCGGATTTTCCTGCTTTGTGATAACAAGGAAAGACTTCGAACATGAGGCATTTTAGACTGATTACTTCAAGTGGCTCAAAAGGAGGCTTTGTGAGCTGCAAACATTACAGATAAATTCCAGGGTGGAACAGCCAGCCAGACTTGCGCACTGTCGACTTCCAGATAATCCACAAAAACAGTTTAACTAGCAGATTGGTGGCTAAGAACTATTTCAAATATAGATAGAGCCAGCTCTATGCATTTGCAGGGTACTGGTCGATGAGGCCCAAGACCTATATTGTTTTCCAAACTTAAAGTGGTTGTAAAGGCTCAAGGTTTTTTACCTTCATGCATTCTAAGCACAAAGGTAACAAACCTTCAGTGTGCAGCTCCCCACTCATACTTACATAAACTTGAGCCAGTGATGTGCACAAGACCCAAGGCTCTACGGGTCTCGCTTGATTGGCTGAGATGCAGGAGCCAAAGGCTCCCGCTGCTGTCAATCACAGCAAGTGAGGCGGAAGCAGGGGGCAGGGCTGAGCCATGCTTTGTCTTATGGACGCAGAGCCGGCTCGGGAGTAAGCCATGCACTAGTGCCCCCACAGGCAGCTTGCTATAGGGGCAATCTGCAAGGAGGAGAGGCCCAGAGCGCCAGAGTGGGACCAGAGAAGAGGAGGATCAGGGGCGCTCTATACAAAACCGCTGCACAGACCAAGTATGACAGGTTCTTTTTTTTTTTAATAAATTGTTTTCCTTTACAATCACTTTAAGTAGATCTTCCTTGTTGCGGTCACCTACGCTTTGTTTACCTGGATTTTCTATAGTGTCCTGGGGTGTAGCACACATATGCTAGAAGAGGGGTGTCCAAACTTTTTTCAAAGAGGGCCAGATTTGATGAAGTAAACAAGCGTGAGGGCCGACCATTTTGCCTGACATTCTTTGAACCATTAAAATAGTGTTCGTGGGCGTGTTATTTGGAAAGTGTGTGTGTGTGTGTGTGTGTGTGTGTATTACATGCACACACACTGTTGTGGCCCCCAACGAATCCCCGAGCCCCACTCAGGGTTAAGGAGGAGCTTGGGCGTGTTATTTGGATATACCGTATTTATTGGCGTATAACAAGCACCTTCATTTTAAGAGGGAAGTTTCTGGGAAAAAAAAACGGAAGTTTTAAATAAAGAACTTTGAAGCAAAATAAGGGTCACAGTCCATCAATGCAGCCAGGACAGTGCTCATCAGCAGCCTCTCCATTGCCCATTAATGCAGTCTCACCATTGTAAATGAATGCAGCGTGCTCATCTGCAGCCTTGTCAGTGCCGGATTACCCAGCCATCAGTCACACACAGTCCCGCCTCCTGTGATAGACAGAACAGAACTGGGCCAGGATGTGGGACTGTATGTGACTGATCGCCGGGTACACAGGAGATCGCCGCTCTGTGTAAGCCAGCGGGACCCGCCCCCTCCTTCAACTCAGAGACAGCAGGAATCGGCGTATAACACACAATTTCCCTGATTTTCAGGGGGAAAAGTGCGTGTTATACACCAATATATACAGATATCTATATCTATCTATATCTATATATATTGTGGCCCCGCAGTGCTCTGGGATTCCTTGGGGGTCACAAAAGATATATAAAGCCAAATTACCAGTGGGGCCGTTTGAAACCGTAACACAGGCAGCAATTGGCCCGTGGGCCGGACTTTGGACATGCCCGTACTAGAATGAAGGCCCAAGTTAAAGGTCAGGGAATCTTAGACTAGCGTTTGTTCTTCCTGTCAAAGAAAAAACACATCTGTGTAGTCAGGAATTGATTTGCAGCAACTTCCTAGACTTAAATTTGCCACCGTTGTGATGTTGTCTGAGAAGACTAGCATATGCAAACCCCAATACCTGTTCCTGAAAGACCAGGACTGCTTTGCGGACTGCTTTGCAGATTGCTGTGCTTGCAAATGTTTAATGCAAAAGAGGTTTTCTTCCACTTCCTTGCAGGACGTGACTGTCCATGTGTGCCCCCCCACCCATTTGTTTTTAAATCTGCGGTAAGGCAGACACGGTTGGGGTAGATCAGTCTTACTTGCTTTAGGAGGATCCCTGAACTCCACTACTGTAGGGATACAATAATAACAACCTCAAGAAACACGTATATTCATTTGTACTGCTGACAACTCAATATATCTCATGTTCTGCATCATCAAAACTACCTGGCCATTTGGCAGAAAATACAATTTTCCCTCCAAAAAAAAAAATATCTATAGGTCTCTCTATCTATATCTTGATCTATGAACACAAAATGGTTATATACTTCGAAGACAAAAGCTAAAAGAAATAAAGCTGTCTATTAGAACAATGTCTGTAACACCAAAACACTTTCAAAAATCGGTCATAAAAAAACAAACAAACACACACACTTACTTTAAGAACATCCTGGAGGTGGTCCTCCGGTATATCAGGTATCTCTATTTCATAGCTTGGATCCAAGATTGTATGCAATTTAGTGAATTGATTAGTAATATGTTGGAATGGGGTCTTCCCGTAAGTCATACAATACAGTATGCAACCCAAAGACCACACATCACCCTTAGGACTAATCTAAAAGCAGAAATCAATAGTTAAAAACACTGTGGCTCAGAATATATATGCAAACATACAATGAACATAAAATGTTCACATAAGTTCAAAAGTTATTTCCAATATTTTTTAATCTGCAGTTTTCATTATAATAATACCAGACAATCATGCCATGAAGGTCTTTGCTTTAGCTTATCCTGTTATAGGGTGAAAAAGCTTTCTTCATGTCCCCAAATGTGCCCCTGCATTATCACAGTTTCATGGAGACTACAAGTTGCCAATTCAACACTCATTGGTACATCACCATCAGGAAACACTCCTTGAAAAATCCCATTAAGTCATAACCCAAAGTGAATACATGTAGACTATAAAATGCTGTAGGAGAAGGTGACTATTTTTTTTATTAAATAAAATAATAAAAGGTAGCAGCGCTCCTCTACTACAAAAGCACAGAAATCATTGGTGAGGTTGAAAAACTGGGATATGTAGGGAAGCATCCTTAATATCAACTGATGTCAGAAGTCTCCCTCATAAAGCAAAGCAATCACTGACCAGGAAGACTCCATCCTGAATTTTTAGCAACTTGTTAGGACCCTTAAGGTCTAGGGTAGGCCAGACGTCTGTCTTGGGAACTGTGAAATCTCCCCTCTACCAGCACAGGTACAAGGACCCCTTTGGGCAGTAGTGTTTCCAGGGCTGCGACGAAAAAAGTTTCAGGGATCTGAGCAGATAAAAGTGTGATGGTGAAAGCACAAATATTCCAGCTTGTATTCTGTTGTATTCAGTCATCGGAGATCTCCTGAACCCAAGTGGCAACAAAGGCCCTTAGCAGCCCTCCACCTGAGCGAGGGCGGTGTCTCTTCACTTAGAGAAGTATTTGCTTCAAGGACTAGGGAGCTTGAGACTCTAGTTCTTACAAAGCTGAGATGTGGGCTTCTATTTGAAACTGGAGGTTGGTTGCTTACAAAAGGAAATACTTTTGAACTCTAAGGGGTTTCTGGCTCCCAATCTGTAACCTTTGCCTCCTTCTCAAGAGGCAGGAGTACTTTTCCCCACAGTCAACTTCTGAAAGTAGGCATCCAAAGATGGTCTGAATAAGTATTCGCCCTCAAAGGGCTGCCTCTCAGTACGCTTAAAGCCATAGGATCATTCTTATATGAACAGATATAATGCCCACTCATGAAAGCTGCCATATAGAATCCTACAAGGCATCTATGGAGAAGCTCAGCGCTTTCTGAAAAATTTTCAGTAGCTGCTAAATGGCAGGATCTTTCAGATCAGGTTCTCAGGAACAAATACACTGCAGAATAGCTGCACAGTGGCTGCATCTGATAGATGTGTTCGGACAACATTTTTTCCCCTACCTCCTTCGATTTTCTTATGGAAGTAAGTCGGGTGGGAGGATGTACCATATCTCAAATTTTTAGCTGGTTCATTAGAAACCAGCCAAAATTTGCTTTGTGTAAGGCCAGCCTAAGCTCAACTGAGCAGGTGTGGGAGGGTTTACAATAGTGCAATATACATGCGACATAAAAAATTGCAACGGCTATAATGTTATTGAACAAGGTCTTTGATTTCAGGTAATCTTCAAGACTAAACATGCATTTTAATGTAATAATAATTTAAAAAAAAAAAGGAAGGGCAGGTTCTGACAGAGAAAGGATTACATCTTCTAAAGATGTGAATAGTTTTTTTTTTTTGTTTTTTTTATTTTCTTATAGTGTGTGTGTGTGTGTGTGTGTGTGTGTGTGTGTGTGTGTGTGTGTGTGTGTGTGTGTGTGTGTGTGTGTGTGTGTGTGTGTGTGTGTGTGTGTGTGTGTGTGTTTCTTTCCAGACCTATCAATTATGTCCAACCCATCTGATGAAATACATGGTTCTAGCATCTTTAAAGCCTAGTACACACTGCTAGTTTATTTTTCCATTCAACCCAATGGGCTGAATGAAAAAAAAAAAAAAAAAAAAAAACACAAAAAAACTGATAGCTCAGGTTGGAGCCGCTGTACTAACAATCTGATGTTGGTACAGCAATCTCCCCGGCTGTGCTATTGCGTTCTGACAGGGGGACACTGCTGCCGCCCCAACACTCTGGTCAGCAGACCTTTTTGGGTCATGTCTCTTCGACAAAATCCAAACGGCCAGCTTCTGTAAACCAGCTGCAGTACACACTGGCTGAATGACGGCCGGTTTCTAATGAACCGGCCGGTGCCCCCCAACATTCGGCCCGTGTGTACAGGCTTAAGTTTTTAATTGTAAGATAAAACTCACAAAACATTGATGGAGTCTCCAGATAGCAACAAGAGAAGAAGCCAAAACAACAAAAGGAATAGACATGTGACCAAGCATATAAAACCAGATATGACATTTTACCTTGGACCTTGGCCTTCCATTTTCCCCAAAAGAAGTGTTATCTTTGATAGCCTCAGGTGGCATATAATTGACTGTGCCAACCTAATATTAAAACAAGCAGAACATGTTTGTAATTACATATACTGAAGAGAAAGAGGAAAAAAAAGAAAAAGAAAAAAAGAAGGTGGTGAGGAATATAAAGATACACAAGGTATGTTAGGTAGATTGTCAGAAAACCACACACGGTTGCTCAAGGCAAAGAAGAAGAAAAGGCAGTACACTTTTCTGGGATATTTACCTGAGAATCTTTAACAATGCTAGTCACATCTGGCTGTATTTGGTTAGCAATTCCAAAGTCTATTAGTTTAAGCATGCCATCAACAATCAAAAAGTTTGCAGGCTTCAAGTCACTATGAACGATACCTAAGGAAAATAAAAACGCAATCCCAGAACACTTCAAAATTATTGATAAAAGGAAGTTTTATCTTTTTGTATTTTTACATATTTTAGTTCATTTTATTAACAAGGTAGGCACTTTACTTCTAAAATTGATACTTTAGTGCTCTAGATATGCCCTTATATTATTAAAGTCTAACACTCCCTTTTCTCCCCCCCCCCCCCTTCTCCTCCCTCTCCCCCCACAAGCCTCATACACACGGTACGATTGTTGGCAGGGGATTGTCTGTTGACAGACTGTTGTCCTAAAATCTTACTGTTAGTACGCTCCTTTTGACAACTGTTGTCCAATTTTCTGCCAACAAATGTTGGATGACAAGCTAGTAAGTTTTTGGTGGACAATGGTTTGACGTCAGATTTTCGTTTGGTCAGTACAAAAATCCGTCACACAAAAGTCAAATGTACAAACACGCATGCTCAAAATCAATGCTCACCAAACACGAAATTAGCAGAAGGGGCTCAAAGGGTAGCGCTCAAGAGCTGAAATTCCTCATTGTACGTTACTATGTTCGTGAGATCCTGGCACACACCCTTTTGACAAAAATCAGATGCTCGGTTGACCAACAATCGTACTGTGTGTACGAGGCTTAAGTTTTCATGTTCATTTTCCATCTTTCCCTTTTGAGCCTTTTTTTCTGTTTACTCTTGCCTTCTAACCTCTGATGTAATGTCTTCTTTGTGGTATTGTAAAATGTGTCTGTGTACATCAGCATCTGGGAGATATTAGTGCCTTACACTATTGCATCTTAATTCAGTCTAATGTAGTTGTGTTATGCTGATATCCTACTCGCTATGTTCCTAACAGACGATGCTACTTTCTTATTGGTTTTGTGGAACAGCCTATTCTTACTGTAAGAATATTTCAAAGCTGGATAGGTTTTATCCTTACTGGTGCACACAATAAAAACTTTAAATGAAGAAAAAAAAAAAAAGTGAAGGGGTCATTAATGCCATTGTATTGTGTTAACGCACCGCAACACTTTCGTATGTTGCAGTGCACTGTAATACACAAGCTGCAGGAAGGATTTTAGTTCTGTTGTGGTGCACAATGCAACAAATTAAAAAAAGTGGGCTGCCTTAACAAAAAGGTGCATTAACCTTTTTTCGCTACCAGGCCCTGCAATCAACTTTTAAATTTGGCTAGCTGGACCATCTTTGCAATTTTTCCATTGCTTGATTTTTCCCATACAGCTTTCAGAGTTTGTAAAAGACCCCCCCAGACCATATATTTTCTAAGAAAACATGGCCAGCAGAATAAAAAGAAAGTGCTACTGTTTAAGGAACCGCAATATTTGCGCAACTGTTTATCCAGTCAATATTTTCACTAAAAATACACTAAAATCATTAGTAGATTCATACATGGCAAAAATTTACTAAAATCCTGCTAAAGCCCTACCAAATATAGGAGTAAAAAAACTAAACTGTATTGAGTTAATAACAAATATTTGTACATTTTAAATGGCACCTTTTTTATGAAAAACAGTGAATAAAACCATTTACTCTAAAAAGCTGGAGATTTCCGATTTTTCTCTTACAGCTTTCAGAATTTGTAAAAGACCACACATTTTCTAAAAGCTTATGACCCGTGGAACAAAAAAGTGCTACTGATTTTTTGGACCCCGCATTGCGCAAATGTTCATAAAATAGCCATTAATACACCAAAACCATTACTATTGCACATAAACACAACTTAACTTACAAAATTCCTGCTAAATTGCTACTAAAGCATTGTTTACATGTGGCATACTAAAGCATATGCCCTTGGAGGATCATGTTTACCCACACAGGAATGCACAGGTGTTCCGTGCATCCCCGTGCAGGCAAACCCATTTAGTCAATTCGGGCTGCAATGGCTGCACAGGCATAGCCGCTACTTCCAAGCTGGCATCCGTAGGGGTGAGGGTGCACGATCCCCAACGCAGACCATGTAAGCTCAGGGGCATGAACCGGAACCTACATGGATGTCAAATTGGGAGCAACAGCTCTGTTATTGCAGTTGATACATCCCAAATGTCCTCAATGGGACTGCCTGCACAGGGATGCACAGAACACCTGTTCATCCTTATACAGTAAACACGGCCTTCCATGGGTGTAACACTGTGCATGTCCCGTGTGAACAAGGCCTTTAGGCCCCTTTTACACAATGTTAAATACCGTTAATATGGTATTTATATCGATATTCTGTAAATTATATTGATGAGGAAAGTTCCAAGAAAGTTCGTTCAGTTCTTGTGTAAAAACTCAAAAATTGAATAATAAAATAGCAAAATATTACAAGAACAATATCAAAATGTAGAATATAAAAATATCAATAATGTATTATATTCTTAAGATGAAGATTGAATCGTGTGTGTGTGTATACCAGCTTCCTCCAATGTCTGGTGGTGTCCGTCTCTGCAGCAAATTCTGCAGAACTGTCTTTTTGTTCCTAGTTTTTACTCCTAAAATCTGACCCGCACTTTATCTTTAAAAGGGCTGGTTAAAAGTTCCTCTGAGCATTATAGTCCTACATACTCTGAGACATAGCTTCCCTCTCACGCAAGGCTGATGCATTGACTTAAAACCATTAAACGTATACAATATAAGATTCCTTTAACACAAGATCAAATATATATATATATATATATATATATATATATATATATATATATATATATATATATATATATAATTCATTGAAAACCCAATGTTCTTATTAATATCTTGATCAAGAAATATTGTAGTATAAAAGAACTTATCCTAAAATCTTAACTAAAACACAAACTTTTGTTAATTGATGTATATTAGAATAGTAAACAAACCGGTTCCTCTCCTCCCCTCCTGTGTACTGATCGGTACACTGTGAATGGAGAGGGGGATGGATGGATGGCTGCAGCGCTGTGGGCTGGATGTGTAGGGCCCACAGTGCTGCACAGTGACATCCAGCCATCCATGCTCAGCCATCCCTCACTACTCTGCAATGCCCTGCAATGCTGTGCAATACTCTGCAGTGCCCCCGCAATACCCAGCCATACTCGGTGATACCCAGCCATACTCGGCCTCTGTATGTGGCCAGGCTGTGAAAGTCTCACACATGTGGTATCGCCGTACTCAGGAGGAGTAGGAGAATCTATTTTGGGGTGTCATTTTTGGTATGTACACGCTATGTGTTAGAAATATTGTATAAATGGACAACTTTGTGTAAAAAAAAAAAAAAAAAAAATTGCGTTTTAACCACTTCCCACCCGCTGGCTGTCATACAACGTCCTTGAATTTGTGCGGGGATATCTGAATGATGGGTGCAGCTACAGGCATCATTCAGATATCAGCTTTTTCAGCCAGCGATTCCCTACACCATGAGAATGACCATAGTGGCTGTTCCACTGCTTGATCATTCTTACGGGAGGTGAGAGGGGATGTCCCCCCCCCCTCCCGTCGCCCTCCGGTGCTTCTACCGACTCACCGCTACGATCAAAGCCAGGATCTTTTTTTTTTTTTTTTTTTTATTTCAGGCTTCCCAGCCTAGAGGTGAGATGTGGGGTCTTATTGACCCCGTATCTCACTGTAAAGAGGACCTGTCATGCCATATTCCTATTACAAGGGATGTTTACATTCCTTGTAATGGGAATAAAAGTGGTCAAAATTTTTTTTTTGGAAAAAAGCACCAAACTAAAATAAAGTAAAATGAACAATAAAAAAAAAAATTTTTTAAAGCGCCCCTGTCCCTGTGTGCTTGCATGCAGAAGTGAACGCATACGTAAGTCCCGCCCACATATGAAAACAGTGTTCAAACCACACATGTGAGGTATCGCTGCGATCGGTAGAGCGAGAGCAATAAATTTTGGCCCTAGACCTCCTCTGTAACTCAAAACATGTAACCAGTAAAAAATTTTAAAGCGTCGCCTATGGGGATTTTTGAGTAACGAAGTTTGGCGCCATTCCACAAGCGCGTGCAATTTTGAAAGGTGACCTGTTGGGTATCTATTTACTCTGCGTAACTTCATCTTTCACATTATACAAAAACATTGGGCTAACTTTACTGTTTTGGTTTTTTTAAAGCACAAAACTGTTTTTTTTCCAAAAAAAACGCGTTAAAAAAATTGCTGCGCAAATACCGTGCGAGATAAAAAGCTGCAATTACCACCATTGTATTCTCTAGGGTCTTTGCTAAAAAACATATATAATGTTTTGGGGTTCTATGTAATTTTCTAGCTAATAAATTATGATTTTTGCATGTAGGAGAGAAATGTCAGACTTGGCCTGGGCACTCCAGAACGCCTAAAGGTGCTCCGTGCATGTTGGGCCTCTGTATGTGGCCACGCTGTGTAAAAGTCTCACACATGTGTCACCGTCAGTAATAGCAGAATGTGTTTTGGGGTGTAATTTGTGGTATGCATATGCGGTGTGTGAGAAATAACCTGCTAATATGGCAATTCTGTAAAAAAAAAAAAAAAAAAAAAAAAAAAAAAAAAAAAAACTTGATTTTGCAAAGAATTGTGGGAAAAAATGACAACTTCAAAAAACTCACCATGCATCTTTCAAAATACCTTGGAATGTCTTCTTTCCAAAAAGGGGTCAATTGGGGGGGTATTTGTACTTTTCTGGCATGTTAGGGTCTCAAGAAATGAATCAGTACTTCAGGTGTGATCAATTTTCAGATATTGGCACCATAGCTTTTGGACTCTATAACTTTCGCAAAGACCAAATAATATCCACCGATTTGGGTTATTTTTACCAAAGATATGTAGCGGTATAAATTTTGGCCAAAATATATGAAGAAAAATTACTAATTTGCAAAATTTTATAACAGAAATGAAGAAAAATGCATTTTTTTTTTTTTTTTTTTTTACAGATTTTTCTGTTTTTTTTCTTTTAGAGCGCAAAAAATAAAGAACCTAGCGATGATTAAATACCACCAAAAGAAAGCTCTATTTGTGTGAAAAAAAGGACAAAAATTTCATATAGATACAGTGTTGCATGACTGAGTAATTGTCATTCAAAATGTGAGAGCACCAAAAGCTGAAAATTGGTCTGGTTATTAAGGGGGTTTAAGTGCCCAGTGGTCAAGTGGTTAAAGAAACTTTATAACACACGAGCAGACCGATCGGTCCGCCTGTCCATTTTTCAGGTCATTTTTTTTTTTTTTTAATAGGGGTGGGGAGGCACATCTTTGTTGAGATATCAGATGTCTAAACAGACAACTGATATTTTTTTTTGAGACAGGGGAAAGTTCTGAAGAAAGTCCATTTCTCTGTAGTCTAAGCTGCCCATTACATGGATGAATAAATGAATATAGACTCCTTTTTTTTTCATAAACTGACAAATAGTGAACACCGCTTTATGAGGTGTGGGCGGATGAAAATCAGGCTGGGAGGGTGTGATGAAGGAGATCGGAAAGAAGAGTGGGGGGGAGCGTTTTTGTTTTATTAAGAGGAAGGGGAGTATCAGGAGGTGGAGAAGCTGGAAACAGGGAAGCAGGGGGTCACATTTGAGGTGAATAACTCCAATCAGCGGATTGTAATCAGAGCTATAGGATTGTTCAGCAGAGTCTGCTGAACAATTATGCTATATGTCTATGGTCATTGAAGTGACCTGGCCAGCTTGAAGCAGTGCTGTAGATCCATACGCTGTACGACCTGTGAAATACTGGGAGAATAGAGCCTGGTCAGATGAGACCAAATTTTAACTCTTTGGATGCCATAATACACACCATGTTTGGAGGTCAAATGGCACTGAACATCACCCAAAAAACACCATACCAACAGTGTGGAGGTGGGAACACCATGGTGTGGAGCTGTTTTTCAGAATACAATACTGGCAAACTTCACATCACTGAAGGAAGAATGGAAAAAATGTACTAAGACATTCTTGATAAATATCTGCCGCCGTATACCAGGAAGATGAAGATGAAACGAGGGTGGACATTTCAGCAAGACAATGATCCCAAACACAGAGCCAAAGAAACTCTCAATCACCTGACATGAGTCCAATAGAAAATCTATGACAAAAACTAAAGATCAGAGCTCATAGAAGAGGCCCACGGAACCTTCAAGAGTTGAAGATGGTTTGTGTGGAAGAATGGGCCAAAATCACCCCTGAGCTAAGCATGAGACTAGTTTCTCCATACAGGAGGAGTCTTGAAGTTGTTATTACCAACAAAGGATTTTGTATAAAGTATTAAATACATTTCGGTTAGCATGTTCAATACTTTTTCCCTGTGTCATTCCATAACATACAACTTCATTTCTGAACTTATTTGTTTTGGTTTCTTTGTATGTATGGATTGCATGGGTTGTTACCAACATGTGGAGAAAACTGAATGTCAATAGCACCTTTAGAAATATATTTACCAAAAGTATAGCCTTTAGAACTGTTTTGAGGCTGTAGTACTACTTTAAACACTGCAACAATCCTCTACCACAAAAGCGACAAAATTCAACCAATTTCTAAAAAGGTTTTTAACCACTTACCAACCGGCCCATAGCCGAATGACGGCTGCAGGGCGGTTGGATAACTCTGGGTGGACGTACTATGACGTCCTCCCAGAATTCCCCTCTCGCGCGTCCCCTGGGGCGCGCACCCGAACACATCCGTGACCGCCGGGTCCAGGGGACCCGGCGCATCACGGATCCCGGTAAATGGCCGCTGATCGCGGCCGTTTACCATGTGATCGAGCCGTCAAATGACGGCGCAATCACATGTAAACAGACCGGCGTCATCTGATGACGCCGGTTCCTCTCCTCCCCTCCTGTGTACCGATCGGTACACAGTGAGCGGGGAGGGGGATGGATGGATGTCTGCAGCGCTGTGGGCTGTATGTGTAGTGCCCACAGCGCTGCACAGAGACATCCAGCCATCCATCCATGCTCAGCCATCCCTCACTACTAATGCTGTGCAATACTCTGCAATACCAGCACAATACTCTGCAATACTCTGCAATGCTGTGCAATGCTGTGCAATACTCTGCAATACCCCCACAATACTCTGCAATACCCCCACAATACCCCCACAATACTCTGCAATACCCCCACAATACCCCCACAATACTCTGCAATACCCCCACAATACCCCCACAATACTCTGCAATACCCCCACAATACCCCCACAATACTCTGCAATACCCCCACAATACCCCCACAATACTCTGCAATACCCCCACAATACTCTGCAATACCCCCACAATACCCCCACAATACTCTGCAATGCCCCCACAATACCCCCACAATACTCTGCAATGCCCCCACAATACTCTGCAATGTTGTGCAACACTCTGCAATACCCCCACAATACTCTGCAATGTTGTGCAACACTCTGCAATACCCCCACAATACTCTGCAATGCTGTGCAATAGCAATGCCCCCCGCCATACTCTGCAATGCCCCCCGCCATACTCTGCAATGCCCCCCGCCATACCCCGCAATACCCTGCCATACCCCGCCATACTCCGCAATACCCCGCCATACTCCGCAATACCCTGCCATACCCCGCCATGCTGAGCCATGCTCAGCTGTACTCGGCCTCTGTATGTGGCCAGGCTGTGGAAGTCTCACACATGGGGTATCGCCGTACTCAGGAGGAGTAGGAGAATCTATTTCGGGGTGTCATTTTTGGTATGTACATGTTATGTGGTAGAAATATTGTATAAATGGACAACTTTGTGTTAAAAAAAAAAAAAAAAAGCGTTTTAACCACTTCCCGCCCGCCGGCCGTCATACAATGTCCTTGACTTTGTGCGGAGATATCTGAATGATGGTTGCAGCTACAGGCATCATTCAGATATCAGCTTTTTCAGCCGGCGATTCCCTACACAATGAGAACAATCATAGCACTTGTTCCACTGCTTGATCGTTCTTACGGGAGGCGAGAGGGGACGTCCCCCCTTCCCGCCGCCTTGCGGTGCTTCTACCGACTCACCGCTACGATCGAAGCCAGGGCCAGGGTCTTTTTTTTTTTTTTTTTTTTTTTTTATTAATTTCAGGCTTCCCAGCCTAGAGGTGAGATGTGGGGTCTTATTGACCCCATATCTCACTGTAAAGAGGACCTGTCATGCCATATTCCTATTACAAGGATGTTTATATTCCTTGTAATAGGAATAAAAGTGGTCAAAAATTTTTTTTTTTTGGAAAAAAGCATCAAACTAAAATAAATAAAGTAAAATGAACAATAAAAAAAAAAAAAATTTTTTTAAAGCGCCCCTGTCCCTGTGTGCTCGCATGCAGAAGCGAACGCATACGTAAGTCCCGCCCACATATGAAAACGGTGTTCAAACCACACATGTGAGGTATCACTGCGATCGGTAGAGCGAGAGCAATAATTTTGGCCCTAGACCTCCTCTGTAACTCAAAACATGTAACCAGTAAAAAATTTTAAAACGTCGCCTATGGGGATTTTTGAGTAGCAAAGTTTGGCGCCATTCCACAAGCGCATGCAATTTTGAAGGGTGACATGTTGGGTATCTATTTACTCGGCGTAACTTCATCTTTCACATTATGCAAAAACATTGGGCTAACTTTACTATTTTGGTTTTTGTAAAGCACAAAACATTTTTTTTCCCAAAAAAAACGCGTTAAAAAAATTGCTGCGCAAATACCGTGCGAGATAAAAAGTTGCAACAACCGCCATTGTATTCTCTAGGGTCTTTGCTAAAAAAACATATATAATGTTTTGGGGTTCTAAGTAATTTTCTAGCTAATAAATGATGATTTTTACATGTAGGAGAGAAATGTCAGAATTGGCCTGGGTGCTCCAGAACGCCTGAAGGTGCTCCCCTGCATGTTGGGCCTCTGTATGTGGCCACGCTGTGTAAAAGTCTCACACATGTGGTATCGCCGTACTCGGGAGTAATAGCAGAATGTGTTTTGGGGTGTAATTTGTGGTATGCATATGCGGTCTGTGAGAAATACCCTGCTAATATGACAATTTTGTGGAAAAAAAAAAAAGTAAAAAAAAAAACCTTGATTTTGCAAAGAATTGTGGGAAAAAATGACAACTTCAAAAAACTCACCATGCATCTTTCTAAATACCTTGAATGTCTTCTTTCCAAAAAGGGGTCATTTGGGGGGTATTTGTACTTTTCTGGCATGTTAGGGTCTCAAGAAATTAGATAGGCCGTCAGTAATTCAGGTGTGATCAATTTTCAGATATGCGCACCATAGCTTTTGGACTCTATAACTTTCAAAAAGACCAAATAATATCCACCGATTTGGGTTATTTTTACCAAAGATATGTAGCGGTATAAATTTTGGCCAAAATATATGAAGAAAAATTACTAATTTGCAAAATATTATAACAGAAATGAAGTAAAATGTATTTTTTTACAGATTTTTCGGTCTTTTTTCTTTTACGGCGCAAAAAATAAAGAACCCAGCGGTGATTAAATACCACCAAAAGAAAAAGAAAAAAAGGACAAAAATTTCATAAAGATACAGTGTTGCATGACTGAGTAATTGTCATTCAAAATGTGAGAGCACCAAAAGCTGAAAATTGGTCTGGTTAGGAAGGGGGTTTAAGTGCCCAGTTGTCAAGTGGTTAAACAAAAATACTTACATATAAAGTTTCATTATCAATGACAGAGTGTCTTTTTGGGTCAAGATATCTAGACAAATGTGTCAAGAACACCCCCCCCCCCCCAAAAAAAAAAAAAACATTGGGAGTTAAGAGGTTAAAATGATAGATATTGATCTTACTTTATCCTAAATAACCATGTATGTAAAACAGACTAAGATGCTGTCAGCAACCAAAATGATCACCTACCATGCTGATGTATTGTGTGAACTGCTTCCAGCATGTTCTTCCAGTAACTCTTCCTCTCCCATGGGTTAAGAGTCTTCTTTTTTCTCAACCATGTATTTAGATCAATGCTGCCACATTCCATAACCATGTAGATGTGCTGCTTTGTGATTTCACTGCAGGAAAAAACAAGTTAGCTTTTTTGGGGTATTTCAAAAATAAAAGTAAAAAGCAAGAAAGGATTGCATATACCGCACTTACTAATCATACAGTCTGATTATTTTATCACTGTGTTGCTGAAGTTTATTTAAATGACAAATCTCATTTTGATAACTCTCAACAGTCTGTTTGTCAGCTTCCTTCAGGTCCACATACTTTATAGCATACAAATGTTTTTTCTCATCCATAACCTGAAAGACCTGTAAAAATAGCACAAAATGCAGATTAGACAGCAAAAAAAAAAATCCTTGAACACATTACTTAGTATATTAAAAAAAAATAAAATGGGATATTACTAATAAACCCATCTAGATCAGCAAAGAGAAACATCCTAAGACACTAGGCTTTGTATATGAAGTTACAATGTCCAACAAATGACAGAGCATTTCATGGTTACTAAACCCACAACAGTGAAATCAGTCTGTATATACAGTAAATGTTATACTTATAAACCTAAAGAGGTTAATCCTCCGCATTATGTAAAAAGGCTGTATGATCCTGTCTTCTCTGATCCTCCCCTTCTTTTGCGAGCCCCAATCCATCCACTGATAGAACAGAGCCTAGAGGGCTAGAGAGTTTTTTTTGGGGAGGGTGCATGTGACCAGCACAAGGCCAATAAGCACTGTTTAGACAAAGTCAGGGGTCATGCATTTTTAAAGGACAGTCAGAGGAGAAGGAAAACCCCTTCAAGCTTTAACCTGTGCTCAGCCGGACACTGCTATATACTGCGGACGTGAAAAGATATTTAGCAGTTTATATTTACGAAAATAAACTGCATTTCCATGTTCTGTGGCAGATCAGATATAGTGAATGCAGGGTCTGAGGTTTAGTAACACTTTAACCTAGTAAAGTACCAAGCTATGTTTACAAGTGCAAGATAATCTCTCCAAGTGGATATACTGCAAAAAAGATGTTTATGTGGATGCATTAATGAAAAGCATACAGACTGAGATCAGCTGTGTCCTTTCATGAACTTCAACGGTGGTAAACTAGAAATGTACTCCATCCAAAGAATACGTTCTGGATGCATTTATAGGCTAGCATAAAGACAAAATTAGATACAATAACCTATGAATGAATGACAGAACACAGATAACGATATTTATGAAAATACAAAAAAAAAAAAAAAGTAAATGAGGAAAGGGGGTGCTGAAATTAGAAAGCCTTCTGTGTGCAGCGGCCACCCTAATACTTACCTGAGAGGTCCCTCTAGATCCAGCAATGCTGCAGGAGTGTCTTGGCTGCCCGGGACTCCCGTTCTCATTGGGTGAGACAGCAGCGCGGCACCATTGGCTCCTGCTGCTCTTAGCCAGCCAATGAGGAGGGAAAGGGGGCGGGACGAGTCGCGGCTCCATGTCTGAAGGGACACAGGGAGCTGTGACCCGGCTCAGGTGCCCCCATAGCAAGCTGCAACAGGAGGGAGGGGCCAGGAGCACTGAAGAGGGACCAGAGAAGAGGAGGATCGAGGCTGCTCTGTGCAAAACCACTACACAGGGCTGGCAAGGATGACAACTTTTTTTTTTTTTTTTTAATAAAAACTTGAAATCACTGGGCTGGTACCTTCAGGTGACTGGACACTGGCAAAGCTTTTAAAAACATGCCCCTGTGCCCCTACTTTATAACTACCCGACTCTACAAGTCTTCAGTTTTGTAGCATGCAATGCAGAGTAACCAAGGAATAGAAGGGAGGGTGGCCTGTGTACCATATTCCAAGATACGGAATTTGCAGGTACATCAAAACTGCCATTATCTTAATCATACATTATAGCAGCCCTCAAAGTGTGGAGCAGGGGCAGACTGGGCCCTGTAAAAAAAAGGCTACACCGCTTCTGCCAGAAGTGATCAGCCAGGAAACTGTCAGGAGAGCCAGCTGAATCGCACAGAGAGGGGATCTCCCACTGTGACACAGCTTGTATATGAAATGCCGACTGCTGTCAAACAAAGTCCCGCCTCCTGGACCGGCTACTATGATAGACAGCACACTGGTCCAATGCCAGTGCAGGAGGTGGGACTTCGAAAGCGGCCGGCATTTCATATACAAGCTATGTCACAGCAAGATATCCCCGCTGTGTGATGCAGCCAGCAATCCTCCAAATTCCTCCCTGTGATCCCTGCGGCACTGATGGGCTTTATGTTAATATGTATTTCTGTAACTTACCGTAATTCTGCATAAAACATTTAACAGTGTCATTTCATGAAATATCTTACAAGGGCGTATTTAGGGGCAGGGCAGGGTAGGGGTTCAGTGGGGCAACTGGTGGCTAGTAGCTCAGGATTTGAAATTTTGAGCTCTGCAGTAGAGGACACAGGCTGGATATTCATAGACCCTGGGACATTTCCATGCAAAGAATAAGGCGGCTGGGCAACAAGGCAAAACATAATTGTGCAAACAGACCCAACAACAAGAGTCAACAGACCCAACAGACTGCTGCAGCAAGAACTTGGTGGTCAAAAAGTTGCATATGCAGAAGCTTGAAAGAAGTTGGAGAAGGTAGGAACTAAAAATTAGGTGACTGCCTTGAAAATCTGGGAAACAGAGGCTTGGCATCTAAATGCCAAGGAAAAATCTAGCAGATCTGGTGGAGTATACATGCAGGAGTGCTGGAGATCTCTTATCCTTTTGAGTGTAAGCTCTTAAGAGGAGTTGTCTTATCCACCTGGCAATATGGGATTTTGAAGTAAGATGTCCTTTGCAAGGCCCTGACAACAAGAAAGTGTCCATCTTGCCTACAGAAACCGTAGCTGACAGCTCGGACAACTTCTAAACAATGAAAAGGAATCTTTGGGGTGCTTAGGAGCAGGGCACAAACAAAAGGACCAAGTCTTCACTAAGGTGGACGTTACTTAGGTCTTGGGTGCAAGACTACTTGGTCTTTGTAAAGGATCAAGAATGTCTTCTTACAAGAGAAAGCCGCTAGTTCAGAGACACGTCTGACAGACATGTAGCCACTAAGACCACCACTTTACAGGAGAGATCATCCAAAGAATTCCGTGATGGATTCAAAGGGTGCTTTTCTTCAGGGCAAATTAAGATCCCAATGCAGTACAGGGAACTGTAAGGGTGATCTAACCTAAGAAACACCTTAAAGGCTTGCCCACCAGGGAACTTTTGACATTTCTCACATACATGCAAATATTTGGATTTTTGGGACCGAAAATTACTTGGAACCATAAAGACTATATATACAGCATTTTCTGAAAGCAAAGGCCCTAAAGAATAAAAATGGTTGCAGCAATTTTTAATGTTACATGATATTTGGGCAGTAGTTTATCAAACGCAAATTTTAAAAGGAAAAAAATTTCAATGCACACAAACAGTATAATACCCAATTTTGTGGTAAAATATAATAGAGGACAGTAAATAGATACTTAATACTCGCTTTGAAATTTTGCACGTCCATGGAATGTAGACAAACTATGGGACATTGTATTATCCATAGGCGATAATTTAAAAAAGCCTTTACAGGTTACCAGTTTAGCATACAGAGCGCTGTGCCACTCCCATACCTGGGGCCCATGAACCCAGAAGGAACACCGGGTAAAGATGGATGCCTTGGCAATGGTGACAGCGCACTGCTGGAGGGCTTTATTTGTAAAGGTACATTTGTCTTAATGTGCTAGTATGCGGCACATTATGGCATAAACCTGCAGGGAGGGCTGTTTTATTTTTTTGGTCAGTTTACTGCTGCTTTGAGCTTGTAAGATGAGCAGCCCAACCATTCTGTGTGACTTTGCAAGTAAAACAATCAATGTCAAACTGAGACCAGTCCCTTGTTAACATTTTGACATGCTAAATCACATGATTTAAGCAGTCACCTTCCTCAACTCTGAGCTATGCAGAGATCCTCTTTTTAATGAAATCTTATAAGGTTTCATGAGTGAAACAGGAAACAAGTATTTAATATTTTCAGTGCTAAGAAACAATAGCTAAAGCATGGAAATCTTTACCCCTTCACACAGTCAAAATCACAAGAAGCAATATATTTTTACAAAAAAACTTACATGAAGACTCAACTATCTCATCAGATAATCAAGACCAAATTATTAGCTAAATGGCAACCACAGACTGAATATACTTGCCCTGCCAATTTTGACTCCATGCTTTTACAACTCTAGTCTCTATAATGCAGATTGCTAAACATGCCGCCTTGATTTGGTGGTAAATGGTAATAGATCTCTTTTTTATTATCAAAACTGGCACAAAAAAAAAAAAAAAAAGAAAAGTAGAAAGATGAAAAATTCTTTAAATTAAGGTGTATGCTTTTTCAATGGCAAAAAATAATGCGCACCAACGAAAGCAATCCCTTCTCTGAACGACAAGGTGCCGGTCCAGTCTGTGGTCTGCACAATTATGTGAATATGTTTAAGCAAATCTTTTCGTAAAACACGTTAACCATGCTGCAGTCTGTGTATCATGGGATTGTGAAGTTTTGTATGGATTTTATTGAATAAAGCTTGTTTTCTTTTAAGTCTGGAGTGCAGTCGCTCTTCTGCACATAATTGTGCATTACTGCCAAGGAACTCAAAATAAATTCTCCTGCGTCTGACGATCACAGCAATACCACATATGTGTAGGTTTGTGCCTGTAGTATGATGCAGAAACAATAGTGCACATTTTGCTTTTTTTCTATCCTACCCAAATTGGACACTGACTGACAGCAATTTTACTTTTTTTTTTTTTTTTTTTTTAGCTCTGGCCCTAACCTAGATCAAAACCCTGATCTAGCCATTTTATCTTTTTCTTAAAAAATTTCCTCCATTCTAGAGTAGTGAAAATATAGGGGCGGGCTGTAGAATGACTGATAACTGACAGCCAGTCAGAAGCTAGGCTAGATGACTCCTATGGGTCTTGGTGCTCTCAATGAGAACAAGTCTCTGTACTAGAACTGCACTGTGCAGTGTGTTCACAAACAGGTATGCATACATGCACCCCACAAATAAAGACCCACTACTGTGAGGCTGCATATATGTGTGTGTGACTAGTTGTCGAGAAGGGGTTAAATATGGTAGCTCCAGAATACAATTTGCACAAGGCATACAAGTATTGTGGTATATATACAGGTCATATATTTTATTTTGTAAGTCAGTCACAAAGCAAGGTCATCTTTAAGGACAAGGCCTTAAAGGGGTTGTAAAGGTTCACTTTTTTTCGCCTTAATGCATCCTATACATTCGACAATGCCGCCCCCCCCCCCCCCCAGCCCCCCGTTTTACTTACCCGACCCCTCGAAAGTCCCGCACTCGCTCCTGACATCCTCTTCACCAGTCAGCCTGGCCGTTGATTGGCTAGAGTGGATGGATTGAAAGCAGCGCAGCCATTGGCTCGCGCTGCTGTCAATCACAAACCAATGACGCGGCGCGCCGGGGGGGGGGGGGGGGGTGGCAGGGCGGGGCCGAGTGATACAGTCGGCGGCTGGCTGTATCACGCGTGCCCGCAAGAACTAAACACCATGCGAGAGAGCTCGCATGAAGGTGTTTAGTTCTTGCGGGGAGGAGCTGAGACAGCCACCGAGGGACCCCAGAAGACCAGGTTCGGGGCCACTCTGTGCAAAACGAGCTGCACAGTGGAGGTAAGTATAACATGTTTGTTTTTTTTTGTTTTTTTTTATATAACACCTTTACAACCCCTTAAAGCCATAGTTTTTTTATTACCAGTCACTTTAGTTTAGAAGCATTCTTTTCTTATGGGCATATTTTAAAAGAATCTCCGTGTGAAATTTACTAAAAATGTTTTATTTCCTCCACAATCACCTGCTTTTATTCCCTAAAAATACTGAACAGGAAATACATTTCACATAGGAGATATATGTTAGACATGTTGCAGAACCATAAATCAGTGGTTACCTTGCTAGAGCCACCAGTACCGATTTGCTTTAAAACTGCATAAACTCTTCCTTTGACTACAATACAGTCATTAAATGCAATTGACGGAGTCATCTGAAGAAAGAAAAAAGGTACAGATTAGTTTATCGGCAACTAAGGTGCCCCCTCTTAACCACAAAACAACTCCAATATTCTAAAAAGGATCTCCTTTTCCTATTAAAAAAAACAAAAAACAAACTACTACTCACAAGTCTCATTTTCCAACAAGCTGGAATGGATTTAAATGATTAAAAAGCACTTCCTAGGTTTGTGCATGAACTGCATAGTGTCACCCAATTTTAGCACAAGGGAAGGGAGATGCAAGGGACCACAGATTGGGCAGTATACCTGGTTTGGCATGGGCTATCAGGAGATACTACCACTTTGCCTTAAATGGTTAGGCGACAATGTTTCCTAAAGTACAAGTTAACATTTTTTTTTTTTTTTTAAGGTGTAGGCAGGCCCAAGGGCCGCCATCTTGATTCTGGCAACTTCCCGATTTCTGAATTTGTGGGTTCACAATAAAGTACACCTATCATATAGGAGTGTGCAGTGAAATCATATTAAAGGAGGAGCCTGTACATTTATGTAAGACTGAAGATGGCCACAGATGGAGCGAAATTCTGCAGGTTCAGCAGGCACCGGGCAAATTTCAATCCATCTATGGCCGTACCCCCTAGAGAGAGTCAGGGGGGCTCCAGGTACTCTGGCACTTTTGAACGCAGGGGGCAGGAAGAAATGTTAATGCACAATATGTAAAACACTGCGTAATTGTTTGCGCAATATACAGCATATACCTGAAATAAATACAATCAGCTATAGTAGTCGGGAATTTTTTACATGCTGAAACTGCCACCGCCACAATAGTTATGATGGCAGCAGCAAAAGTGAAAATTTAGACCTTGCATGCAATGAAGCAATGTTTCTATCAATTAAGCAGAACAAAACTAGATCACAGAATACACACACAGATGTATGTGTACTATGAAGAGAAATACATTACCGGGAAAGCTGAAGGCTGCAGAATAGGATTGGCTGGAGTATGTGGGAGTTTATAACTGGGTAAGTTGTTACATGGAGTAGAAAGCATTGAAACGGGTCTCAGTGGGTCTTTCACAACCGGAGTTCTGAAACTAAACCATAAGAATGTTAAAACTTACAAAACCTACAACTTTTAAAAAATATTCTGGTATCCAAAGAGCACAAAACCAAATGTCATAATAATTACGCCACCCAAGTGAAACCTAAGGTGTTGCCAATATCCCTATAATTCAGAACCAATTGCAAAAAGGTACCCCCACGGTACATTGGGACTTTGTATTGATGTCGGTGGACGTAATAACTCCAACATTGGTATCAGAGGTCAGATTAATAACTCCCAGCATTGATGTCAGGGGATGCATCAACAACCACTAGCACAGGTGTCAGTATTATTCTCTCCCTCCCACACATTTGTGGTTAGTGGCATTGAAATGTATCCCCTCCCATGACCCCCAATGTGGGGGGAGGGGGTTAACGTTCACTGACATTACCAGAAATGCAGAAGGGGGTGGAGGGTTAAAATTTAACTGCAGGGATGGGGGGGGTTTAATAACAACTGCGCCCTCCCCCCCCCATAAAATGAAAAAAAAAAAAAAAAAAAAAAAAACACAACCCATAGAATCACCTATAATTTTATGACTGGGCCTAAAATATCAGTCTTATGTGCATAATCCTGCAGAGTATACTGAACAGTAGATAGTGATATTCACTCTCCAATACAAATAAGCACCTTAAATTGCATTCATGTGGAAATACAGGAGGGTAATTTGGACAGGAGCTATAGAGTATGTTTTTGGATTGTGGTAGAAAACCAGAGCAACGAGAAGGCACAAACATTGGATAAAAAGAAAATTTTAAACCCAAATATACATTATATAATGATAAAAGAATAAGAATTATTGCAATTTTGCCAAGCCCCATTAAGGCCTCCAACACTGGATGTTTTTGCAGCTGCTTCTAGGAGGTGTCAGGCATTCAGAAGCAGTGGAGTTTTGGCAGAAAAAACGCTTGACGCTGCTAAATGCATCTAAACGCACTTGAGCATTAATTCATTTCCATGGGCAGAATAAATTATTCTGGCCAACAAAATGAACACCTATGCTCTCATGTAAACATGCCTAAAAGCTTGTGAAAACTTTAGACACTTTTACAAGCCTCAGGGTTTTTTCTGCCAAAACATTGCTGCCAGGAGGAAAGGCTTCTAAGGAGTGTTTGCAAAACATCCAGTGTGCACGAGGCCTAATGTTTAGCAATGTGCAACTTACATGTTACAAATATTGGTAAAAATGTAAAAACTGAAACGTTCATGTTAACAAGTAGGCATATACATAACATTTTCAATTCAGAGTCTTTATTGGAAATTACCAGTTCATATAATCCTCCTGTGGTTTGGCAGGTGTCCTGCAGGTTAAAACAGGATCGCATTTAGATCCTGCCACTGGTGGGATTACCCTTCTGGCAGCTGGAAAAACACTGGGATCCATACTCTTTCGCTTGCCCTAAAACAAAAAATTGCTCAAATTAGCACATGACAGCAAAACCAGCAGAGAAAATGTAATATCAATGGCCAGTAAGGATTCAATAAAACTGGTAACAAAATGGAAATGCAATTTCAGACTTTAGGCCTCACGCTTGCTAGCAGTCCTGTGTTTAGCTTTTCTAAGCACAAGAGAAGCCACCTGGAAAGTATAGATTTGTATAATATGCTTCCCAGATCACTTTCCTGAGTTTAGATGTTTCTGCTTTAAAGCAGGTTTAGCCACATTTGGGTGTGTTTAAAATTCATTTACATGCATCCCAACACAGGTAAATGCACATTGTGAATGGTACTATATTTAAAAATCATTCCATGCATGTAGAAACATCCTCTAAATGCATATAAACGCAGGTTTTACCACATCAATGTGGCAGAGGCCTTAAAGAAGAAGGCCTGGGAAATACTTTATTATTTAAAATGTGCTGGTTTACAATTGGTTAAGTCCAAAGAGGTGTTTGCCACCACATGGACTTACCTCTTATTTACAACTAACAGTTTTACTAAGTGCCATGCTATAGCTAAACTCCCAGCGCTCTGACAGGAGAGATGCGGCTGCTGTGTGACTGTCTACCTTCCCTAATGGGGAACAATGGGGGTTATTTACAAAAGGAAAATCCACTACAAGCGCAAAGTGCACTAAAAGTGCACTTGGAAGTGTAGTCGCTGTAGATCTGAGGGGGACATGCAAGAAAAATAAAAAACAGCATTTAAGCTTGCACATGATTGGATGATAAAATCGGCAGAGCTTCCCCTAATTTCAGATCTACCCCTCAGATTTACAGAGACTGCACTTCCAATTGCACTTTCAGTGCAATTTCACTTATAGTGCAAAGTGGATTTGCCTTTCGTAAATAATCCCTATTGTGTAGCTAATATACAAACCGACATACAACTGCTCTAAATGCTTCTATACCATGTAATAATCTGGATTCCTTCAGGTCACCTCCAAAATGGTAAAAAAAGAACCCCCCCCCCCCCAGAGTTCTCCTCTCCCTTAACAGATGTAGGGTGGGCTCTGCTTAGGCAATTAGGTATGGAATTGTATCACACACACACACACAGGGTGGATAAAATAAAAAAAATTGCTTTTATTTAAATCAATTTTTTTTTGATCTTTATCAATTTATTAAAAAAAATGCTTTTAGAGTAAAAATCTATCTAAAGTTTTCTATTTAAGATACGTTAATAATTTAGTTTATTCAGCATGAAATGGAGCTTAGTTATGTAGCATGAGACAGTATATTCTGTAAAATTTAATATTATTGGTAAACTCATTCAATGAATCCAAGCTCTGCAAGCAGAGATAAAATGCACTGCATTGATGCATTCACACAGTTTCACAGTAACCATGAGATAAAAACAAAGTTCAGGAATATTCTTTTCCCCATTGTTAAGCAAATCTATGTACACTACAAATTGTATGATTGAAACGACTATCACTGTTTTACTAACCTGGCAGCTTATTCTAAATAGGAAACCATTTTTGTTTGCAAATATTAAAGATTCTAACTACCATCAAGAATGAGTCCTTACATTTAAAGAGCACCTGTCATTTCAAATCCATCACAGCAGCGCCTGTTAGCGTGCATCCACTCACCTGCTGCCACCACATCCCTCACCTTGTTGTGTCACTGCTGCATCACCAGCCATCCCATTAAAGGGAATGGGACTGTCTGTGAGTCAACAGCAGGTCAGAGGTGGAGCCACTGTGGGACAGAGATGACAGCTGCTCTTTAAAAAATATGATTAAATTAACTTTTTACTAGTGATTTAAATCGACTTGATTTAAATCAAATCCACCCTGTTCACACATAAAACAGAGGGGACCCGATCTTAAGACTCAATAGATATTTATGTTTCAATGCAACTGTCTGTGCCGTACGCACTGAATAGGTTTTAGAACTATATCAACCTATACATTTGTGGAAATTTTACTATACAGTTTTTTTTTCAGAATATCTGCATATATAAGCCCAGTGTAAAATAACCAGGGTATGCAAGGAGATTGGAGAATATAAGCTGTTTAACGCCTTGCTGAACCAGCCGCCATCATTTTACTGCAGCAGGTCGGCACAATCCCGCGAACAGACGTTGCTATACGTCGGCTCGCGGGATCGGAATAACAGGCGCGCACGCTGCACAGCAGGGGTCCCGATGCTCATGGCCGCCGGTCGCCATGACCGCCGGCCACGAGCGATCGCGAGCACGAGACACAGAACAGAGACGAGTGTGTGTAAACACACACTTCCCTGTTCTGAGAGGAGTGACAGCTAGGAACCACGATCCATCACTTCCTCTAGTCAGTCCCCTACCCCTTCAGTTAGAAACACGTAGCAGGGAACACAGTTAACCCCTTGATCGCCCCCTAGTGTTAACCCCTTCCCTGCCAGTGACATTTTTACAGTAATCAGTGCATTTTTATAGCACTGATCGCTGTATAAATACCAATGGTCCCAAAAAATGTGTCCGATATGTCCGCCATAATGTCGCAGTTCTGATTAAAAATCGTAGATCGCCGCCATTACTAGTAAAAAAAAAAAAAATATATAATAAAAATGCTATAAATCTATCCCCTATTTTGCAGACGCTATAACTTTTGCGCAAACCAATCAATATACGCTTGTAATTTTTTTTACCAAAAATATGTAGAAGAATACATATCGGCCTAAACTGAGAAAAAAAATTAGCTTTTTAAAATAAATAAATAAATAAATAAATGGGGATATTATAGCAACGTGTACAAAATATTGCGCTTTTTTCAAAACTGTCGCTCTGTTTATAGTGCACAAAACTTTGTTTGGGTGCAACATCAAACGACTCGCAAAAAAAACGTTTGCGACGAATCGCAAAAAATGGTCCAGTCAATCAGCAGCCAAATCTTCTGGGGCTGAAGTGGTTAATTTGTACTTGAATAAAGATTTGTGTACAGTACTACTCACATCTCCTTGAAAAATATCATTTGGTATCTCACGAATTTTCCACTTCCATTCCATTTCAGAATTGTTGGGTTTTTGAGGATCAAGCTGCTTTGCATCCATTTTGCTGTCACTTTGGGGCACTGGTTCTTGTTGTTTATTACACTGTGGGTTGTATGGTTCTGTAGTAGAATCTGTCTCATCCATATCTACATCTATAAAACATAATAAAAAAAAAAAAAAAAAAGTGTAAGATGGATTATATGAGGTCCATGCATTAAAATCAGCACACAGGCAGAAAGGTACAGTACATCTTTTGGCCTCTTGCACAGGGACTTAAAAAATAAATAAATAAAAACCCACCACACTCCTTTTGCACCCATAAAGCTTCTCTTTTATGGGTCTGAATACAGGTGCACGGTCATCTAGGGGACACAAAGCTGCGCAAAGATCCACAATTCATGGAGATATATACCGTATTTATCGGCGTATAACACGCACCGGCGTATAACACGCACCCCAATTTAGGAGGGAATTTTAAGGAAAAAAAACGTTTAGGAGGGAAGTTGAAGGGAAAAAAACTTACATTTAAATGCCCTTCATTGCAGCCTTGTCAGTGCAGCCTTCCCCAGTGCAGCCTTCCCCAGTGCAGCCTGGGATCCCCTGTCCCTGCTTCCAGGGCTTCAAAATCGCGGTCCGCGATTTGAAAATGGCGCCGCCGAAGTACACAGAGCCGGTCCTCGGCTCTTTCCGGCGGCTCTCGTTTACTTTCGGCTCCACTCGTAGTCCCGAGCGGAGCTATCCGAGTAGGTTCGGATAGCTCCGCTCGGGACTACGAGTGGAGCCGAAAGTAAACGAGAGCCGCCGGAAAGAGCCGAGGACCGGCTCTGTGTACTTCGGCGGCGCCATTTTCAAATCGCGGACCGCGATTTTGAAAATGTGACAGCTCGGGATCGGCGGATAACACGCACCTGCGACTTTCCCCTGATTTTAAGGGGAAAAAAGTGCGTGTTATACGCCGATAAATACGGTATATTAGGGCTACAACAAACGATTATTTTCATAATCGATTAGTTGGCCGATTGTTTCGATTAATTGGATAATAACCTCAGAGTGTGGTGTATAATTTAGTTAATATGTAAAGTTTAAAATAAAGCAATTTATTCTTACATATAATCTCTATGCAGTGGTAAATATAAATAACCAGCTAGATGGCTAGGGAGCAAAATCTCTAATCCACTGAGAACAGACAGAAGAGATATACTGTATATACCAGTGATGGCGAACCTTGTTACTTCAGATGTTTTGGAACTACATTTCCCATGATGCTCCAGTACACTGCAGAGTGCATGAGCATCTTAGGAAATGTAGTTCCAAAACATCTGGGGTGCCAATGTTCTCCATCACTGGTACATACTAATAGAGGTTGAATCTGGTAAATATCAGACTCAGATCAGACTGTTTGGTGGATTTTCAGAGAGAACTAATATATTATGTATGACAGACTACCTTTTCATAGGCAGGTGGCTTGATAAAAGCTACCTGCACCTGCTGTCATTTATGCGGGCCATACAAAAACCATGTCTTCCTTCTAAAAAAGTAATTTTAAGAACCTTTGTTCAATTTTCTAATCATTAGTGGGGTCAAATCGGCGCTAGTTTGACTACAGTGACGGGAAAATTAGAAGAAGCAGAATCAAAAAAACTTCTTGGTGAAAGGAATGTTCAGACAGCGTATGCAGTTTTTATTTTAAAACTGAAACATTCTTTCATTCAGCGAATGTACAAAGATTTTTCGTAATGAATATTCTCGTCCGAAAAGCGATGTGTATGGCCAGCATAAGGCTCGGTTCACACCTATGCAGTTTGTGTTTGATCTGTTTCTGCTGTGCGTTTTGCATTTTTTATGCTTTCTTTTGGCCAATTTGATGTTGGGCAGATTAAAAAATGCAAGTCACGGCAACAACGCACTACATGCTTTTCTGCAGCTTATCCATTGAAGTCTATTAAACCAAAAAAAAAAAAAAAGCACCGTTTTGCGTTGAAAAAAGTCCTTGACCTTTTCCAAATACGCAGAGGCTGAAAAAAGCAGACGTGAACGTGTCGCATAGGAAACCATGTTAAATGAACCGTAGTGCATTGCTGCAAAAAGCACCAAAGAATGCATAGGTGTGAACAAGGCCTAAGACATTTAGTAGCTGCAGCATGTTTTATTTTGTATCACCTGTCATAAGTGGGTTTAAAAAAAAAAAAAAAAAAAAAAAAAAAAACTAAAATGAGCTCTTTTAGAGCCAGATGCAGTTCTGTGCGCTTTTTTTCTGTACTAAAAATGCATGCACAGTGTTTTCCATGTATTCCAATGGCTCTAATTCACACCATGCAGTTAATGGTATGAAATAGAGCCATTGGGATACATGGAAAACACTGTGTATGCATTTTGTGCAGAAAAAAAGCACACGGTACTGAACTGCGTCTGGTGCAAACTAGCACTTATAGTACAAAAAGAGCAGATATTCGCTACAAGGGGTTCATTTATACGGTGAAACACATACAGAAGTAGGATATATGGGCATTTTAACTAGGAGTTGGAGATGAAGCTATATGAAGGGTGGAAGGGAGGTAGAAATCTTATATTAAAAGTAGTACTAAAAGCTGAGACTTTTTCATGGATATAATCATTTTAACCACTTCAGCCCCGGAAGAATTTACCCCCTTCCTGACCAGAGCACTTTTTGCGATTCGGCACTGTCGCTTTAACTGACAATTGCGCAGTCGTACGACGTGGCTCCGAAACAAAATCGAAGTCCTTTTTTTCCCACAAATAGAGCTTTCTTTTGGTGGTATTTGATCATCTCTGCAATTTTTATTTTTTGCGCTATAAACAAAATAAGAGCGACAATTTTTTTTTTTTTTTTTTTTTTTCAAAAAACGCATTATTTTTTACATTTTGCTTTAATAAATATCCCCAAAAATATATAAAAAAAACACATTTTTTTTCCTCATTTAAGGCCGATACGTATTCATCTACATATTTTTTTTTTTTTACCGAAATCGCAATAAGCGTTTATTGATTTGTTTGCGCAAAAGTTATAGCGTTTACAAAATAGGGGATAGATATATGGCATTTTCATTAATAATTTTTTTTTTTTACTAATAATGGCGGCGATCGGTGATTTTTATTGTGACTGCGACGTTATGGCGGACATTTTTGACACATTTTTGGGACCATTGTCATTTATACAGCAATCATTGCTATAAAAATGCATTGATTCCTGTATAAATGACACTGGCAGTGAAGGGGTTAACCACTAGGGGGCGGGGAGGGCTTAAATCAGTACTAGGGAGTGTTCTCTAACTGTAGGGGGGAGGGGCTGTGTGTGTCACTACACTGATCTCGGCTCCGATGACAGGGAGCAGAGATCCAGTGACACTGTCACTAGGCAGAACGGGGAGATGCTGTTTACATCAGCATCTCCCCGTTCGTCCTCTCCGTGAGGCGTTCGCTGGTATCCCTGCGGCGATCGAGTCCGCGGGACCCGTGACCTGACTCACGGAGCTCGCGGCAGGTGCGCTCGCACACGGCAGCAAATTCAAAGTAACGTACGGGTACGTTACTTTGCGCAGCCGTGCCATTCTGCCGACGTAAATGTACAGGAGCCGGTCGGGAATCGGTTAAACATAATGCACAATACTGGTAAAAAGTTTACTTTATATGTAATTGTAATTCCTTATATTACCTCCAGTCTATCAGCCTCCACCTTCTCTGGGTTCAGATGCTGATCTTCCCTGCAGAGACTTTAAATCAGAGTTCCAACGACATAACACACCGTATTTATTGGCTTAAAATAGGGGGAAAATCGTGTGTGCGTGTTATACGTCGATATAGGCTGCCACCGAGAGGAAGGAGGAGACGAGCGCCGTCGAAATAGACAGAGCCGGATCTCCTGTGTACTCGGCTCTGCTCGCAGTCATGCTCAGTTCCGCCCCCTGGATGGCTCCTAGCACTGACGTCCCGGCATTGGACCGGCGTTATGTCCAGCATAGGATCCGGGCCAAGGGGCGGAACTGGGCGTGATGCCAAGCACACAGGAGATCCGGCTCTGTCTAGTTCAGCAAGGCTGCAGATGAGCACTGATCAGGCTGCAGTGAGGAGCAAGGCTACAGATGGGCACTGATCAAGCTGCAGTGAGGAGCAAGGCTGCAGATGGGCACTGATCAAGCTGCAGTGAGGAGCAAGGCTACAGATGGGCACTGATCAAGCTGCAGTGAGGAGCAAGGCTACAGATGGGCACTGATCAAGCTGCAGTGAGGAGCAAGGCTGCAGATGGGCACTGATCAAGCTGCAGTGAGGAGCAAGGCTGCAGATGGGCACTGATCAGGCTGCAGTGAGGAGCAAGGCTACAGATGGGCACTGACCAGGCTACAGTGAGGAGCAAGGCTGCAGATGGGCACTGATCAGGCTGCAGTGAGGAGCAAGGCTGCAGATGGGCACTGATCAAGCTGCAGTGAGCAGCAAGGCTGCAGATGGGCACTGATCAGGCTGCAGTGAGGAGCAAGGCTGCAGATGGGCACTGATCAAGCTGCAGTGAGGAGCAAGGCTGCAGATGGGCACTGATCAGGCTGCAGTGAGGAGCAAGGCTACAGATGGGCACTGACCAGGCTACAGTGAGGAGCAAGGCTGCAGATGGGCACTGATCAGGCTGCAGTGAGGAGCAAGGCTGCAGATGGGCACTGATCAAGCTGCAGTGAGCAGCAAGGCTGCAGATGGGCACTGATCAAGCTGCAGTGAGGAGCAAAGCTGCAGATGGGCACTGATCAAGCTGCAGTGAGGAGCAAGGCTACAGATGGGCACTGACCAGGCTACAGTGAGGAGCAAGGCTGCAGATGGGCACTGATCAGGCTGCAGTGAGGAGCAAGGCTGCAGATGGGCACTGATCAAGCTGCAGTGAGCAGCAAGGCTGCAGATGGGCACTGATCAGGCTGCAGTGAGGAGCAAGGCTGCAGATGGGCACTGATCAAGCTGCAGTGAGGAGCAAGGCTGCAGATGGGCACTGATCAGGCTGCAGTGAGGAGCAAGGCTGCAGATGGGCACTGATCAAGCTGCAGTGGGGAGCAAGGCTACAGATGGGCACTGACCAGGCTACAGTGAGGAGCAAGGCTGCAGATGGGCACTGATCAAGCTGCAGTGGGGAGCAAGGCTGCACATGGGCACTGATCAGGATGCATTGATGCTCACTGACCATTATTTTGATTCAAAGTGGTTTATTTAAAAAAAAAAAAAAGTTTTTTTCCCTGATACTCAATGCCGTGGATGTTATCTCGGCTTGCAGAGCTTGGATTAAATTAGTTTACCAACAATGCAAATATTGCAGAATATACAGCCTCATGCTATATAACTAAACTGCATTTCATGCTGAATAAACTAAATTATCAATGTATCTCAAATAGAAAACGACAGATAGACCGGTAGATTTTTACTCCGAAAGCATTTTAGCAAAAAAATCTCATTTTAAAAAAAAAAAAAATCATTGATATTTATCCACCCTGTGTACTTTGAGATACAACTTCAAGTCTAATGAAGCAAACTGTCTCCTCAGATACAATGTAAAACAAATGGAAGAAAACACCTCCTGTAAATGTCAGAAGGCCACAAGGCTGTCAGATGGATTTGAATGCATTGTTTTTATATACAGTATGTGCAAGAGCCACAGACTTGAACTGTAAATGTTTATGACCAGGGCACTTATCCTCTGAGCTACCACCTCTGAAAAAACGATCAGAGGCCAAAAAAACATCCCCCTAATCCAATGAAGCGCTAGCATCGACTGAAACAGAACAGGTACAGCCTGGAAACATCAACTGATCAAACTGCAAAACCAAGGGGTGTGTGGAAAAAGGCCTCCCTTAAAGCTGAACTCCGGCCAAAAAATTATTTTCCATGTCCTTGTTGCTGATCTCCTACCTTCACCAAGTTTGCCATACATGTTCTTCTGAGCTCTGCAGTTCCTCTGTAATAGGCTGCTGAACTTGCTGAAAAACTGTTATTGCCTGCTGACATCCTGTTTGTAAGAGCGCTGGCTTCTATCCCTCTCCTAAGCTCAGCCAGCGGTCTGACACGCCCTGTTGTAGTCCTCTGAAAACGACCAGGGAGGAAGCAGACGTGTTGTGGGCGGAAGGGGTCCCACAGCGCCCGGTCTGTGCGGCCAATGGAGGAGGTGTCCTTTTCTCTCCTTCCTCCTGCCAGTTGCCGCCCCTCCACTTTGTCCACGCCGCACTGCTCCCCCCCCCCCCCCCGCCTGCTAATCTTCATGCAGAGCAGGGATTATCATCAATAATTACTTGTATGACACAGCGGGGATCTCCCACTGTGTCAGGTATTGTTAGGAAAAACACTGATCTCCTCCCTCTCCCCCCGCCCACGGTTATAGTAACAGTACGCTTGTCAATCATAACAGCAGGGGTCATCAGCGATCTGTGTTCTCACATACAATACCTGACACAGCGAGAGATCCCCACTGTGTCATACAAGTGATTTCTGATAATCATCCCGGCTTTACACTGGTGGTCCCTGACAAGCGGCACTGGTGGTCCCTGACAAGCGGCACTGGTTTGCATTTATATTAAATGCATTAAATAATTGAAAATGTATTCAATGCAATATAATATTAATATGCAGTTTTATTAAAATGCTTTACTTTTATAAGACTGTAACCTATCATACCGTGTGTTATGTATGGCTTGCTGCCTGCAGAATGAAGGGTGTGATTTATGTTTAAGTTGGCGAGTTCACATTTACATGTACAAGCCTAGTGTACTGCCCACATTCACTCCCATCCCAAAGATTCATGGGAAATGTAGGCTGATTACAGTTCGAGAGAGAGAAGAGGATATGCTGCAATCACTGTTCTAACAGATCCTCCATGCCAGAAAAGATGATGCATTTTTTGAATCACAAAGCTGACTTCCTGAAAACTCAGTTGTATCTCTTAAATGGTAAGAAATTTCACAAATGTGATAACTGTTTAGTGGGGTGTGGGTGTGTGTGGGTGTGTACTAATGGAGGATTTTTTGAAAATCCCAGAGTTCTGCTTTAAACAGGACAGATCAGATCCCTTGAAGAAAATAAATAAAAATCTGCTTTATTCCTGCCAAAGGGAACCTGGTATCAGGAAAACAAGATGCCCTGCTGGCCATCAGTCCTGAAAGACTGGAACTTGCTCTGGAGAGCCCAATTTACTGAGGCAAGTACATAACCCAAACAGTCTAAACCAAAAAAGTTCTCCTCAATTGGGCAAAAATACTATTGTGACAGTAGTATAGTTCCTTAAAAGGGGAGACTTCAGAGGCATTCCGTCATAATACCCACATATGATGGCCTCACCATATTTGCTCCCGGCCAGGGTTCATGGCATCCTTGGAAAAAAAACAAAACAAAAACAGATATGAGCCTCCCATGACGCCAAGAGGCTACCAGTAAAGAAGATATGGAACCCTGGGGACTGCCCCTACAGGGAATATGAGGCTTACAGTCTAGTCTGGGTGGGAGGAGACTTACCCAAGGCTGAATTCCACAAAGTAAAGGGAACCACCTGCTCCTGTGAGCTAAAAAGGAAAATGTGGCCAAGGATCAAAGGGAAGCATAAAGAGGAGAACAGTCTAGTAAGAAAAGGATACCCCAATATTCTATGCAAGGGAGAGGAGTATCCACCTTCCAGCAAAAAGGGGCATCATGACTGTGTAGTAAAGAACCATGTTCGGTGCTAATACCACAACACTGAGTTTGATGAAAGCAAGATCCTCCTTGACGTTACATAGATTGGTAAAAAAAATATATAATGTTCTGGCCTAGTGTAGAATCCCTAGTAGCCAGTGTAATTCTGAAGAGAGGAAGGTTAGGCAAATCAGATGCTCTTTGGGTATGGCAACAGTTCCAGGCCTCTGTGCCAACAACAGACCCATGCAAAATCAAAGTTCAGACGCTTGTAACAAAGCATCCGACACTCAAAGACAGGGTCTACTCTAAGAGTGGAACAATCCTCAAAGTGGTTCTAAAGGCTAGACCTTTACCTTTACTCCTAGGTAGATCCAGCACTGTACTAGTCTGCAGTGTTGCTGGTCTCTCTCTCTCTCTCTCTCTCTTCCTTCACAAGCTTTGACAGCAGTGGGATCCATTGGCTCCTGCTGCTGTCAATCAAATCATAAGAGGACAGAAGAGAAGCCAAGAGCGCAGGCGGGGGACCCCAGAAGAGGAGATTTGCCAGCTGCTCTGTGCAATACCATTGCACAGAGTAGGCAAGTATAACATGTTTATTATTTTATAATAAGAATTTAGAACACCATTTACAATCACTTTAAAGTGATAGAGATGAAACAAATCCTTCTACACAAGTTGTACTGATTCATCTGCAACCTTCTCTACCTCAGTTTAAAGAACAGAATTTACACAGCTTGTCTGACCTTCAGCAGGCAGGGTTATCCTGTTACACACTGCACAGCTCAGAGAGGAGAGCTCTGTTTATAGTGGAGGGAAGAGTCACAACCCCCCTCCACAAAGCACACAAGGAAACATGCACAGTTGAGGCCAACTATTTCAGGCCATGTGCTGGAGCTTCCCTCCCTTGTCCCCTTCCATCTCTTGGAGTCCAGAAAACCATTCAGTAGCAAGTCAAGCAAATAGAGGAATTAGACAACACAACACTCAATGCTTTGGAATGAGGCAAGTGCACATTACAGAAGGGCATTTTTTGTTCGATATTCATGGAAAAGGTTTACAAAACACTTTAATAAGGAATCTCATTCTAACCCTGTTAAAAGAGACCATCAGCTGATAAAATGCCCTATAAAAGTGGGGGCTGAGCCCAATAATTCAAAAGGTGTGGCCCCATTTCTTTCAAACTGTTCACAAAACAGGTAAGGTGAGGCAGGAGTATAATAACTCCAGCATTCGATGTATGAGAATTACTTTAGGAGTATTGAATGCCTCATGGCTGGCTAGTTTGCATGCTGCCTTTCCCAACAGGAAGGAGAGGCTGAAAACCAAGGCTTTATATACTGACCTGACGGTGCCTCAACAACCATCGGTCCAGGAACAGGTAACCTGGAACCCCACCAGAGATGGTCATAGCCCCCTGTGCCCAGCCTGTGTATTGGTCCCGGGAAGGTCCAAGGTAAATAAAAGTAGGGGATGACATAGCAGTGCTCTTAGGACTTCTGCTGGCAATATTTGCAAAGGTTTAGGCAACTTAGTCAACAAAGTATGAGTGACTGAAGAAAATCCAAATAGGGTCTCGGAGCAACCAGAAGCTAAGGTTATTCCAATGAAGACCAGGCAACAGGATCCATAAATACTGCATGGACACCCCAGAAACATAAATATGGACTGGGGGAACCCAAGGTGGTAGGACTGCTCCCTGACTGCATTACTGAGCAAATATGTCGCACCTAGATTTTTTTTTTTTTTTTTTTAAAGATATGTTTCTATGGATTTTTGTCAGCAAAGCATGTGCAACATATACAAGAATCTGAATAGTCTTTCACTTCTCATTGTATCAGGGTGACTATACATTTTCCAATGCAAGTACAAAAGTCATAATAGCTATATTTTAAAAACCAATAGCAAATGTAGGGTTAAGTCAGAGTCCTGGATCCTGGGTAAAAAGTGTATGGGTAGATGGTGTTTTGTGTTTTTTTCCAGAGGTCATAAGTTTGTATAGTGGTAGAAAATTATTAATCAGTTTAGAAATTTATAGGTGTCCAATATTGTCGAACAAGCAGCTTTTAGTATGGGAAATGTTGTTGAGTCCCAGGGCTGAGGAAATAAAGTCACTGGCTTTTATAGTCAAAAGTCCCATAAACAATAAAGAGAAAATGGCAACAGTTTCTCCATATCCCCTGAAATCACACGGTCAATAAACGAAGACCCATTTGATAAAGTTTAGCAGGTGTGTATTGGGCATGATGGAATAATTTTAGTCGCATCACTGTCCCTTGAGGAAACCAATGAGTCTTTGTATAGGTCTTCAAATTTGAATCCAGTCTTGGCTAGTAATTTGGAGTGTTGGTGAAAAACAAACCCAAACATTTTGATAATATTAAAAGCAAACATATTGAAGCTTGCCAATTCTTAGATGGGATGGCTGCATTTGTTTTCCATTTTAAGTTTTTATTTTCATCTGGTGATTCAGCCAGTAAGTGTTTTTCAAAAGAACAAGCTCTTTCAAATCAGTTACAGGGTTGAGACAAACCATCTAACATTGGCAGGGGTTCTTACAATGGTCAGATTTTATGTAAAACCTTTATCCTGAAAGAAAAAAATAACTGTTTGCAGTCGCTGCTTATAAAGTGTTAACTGGTGTTTGGTTACAATTTGCTCGATGTACTAGCAAATTTTATATACATTATCATTCCCCTCCCCCAGACTGACAATGTTGCTGCTCCAAATGCTCTAATACAGGAGTTGTGTTACTGGCCAGACCACCATATGATTATAGGTAAACTGCAATATATGACATTTGTGGTTTTGGCTTTAAAACTGTTTTAAGCTGGGCCAGTTGATATCTGACCCTCAAATTAGTAGTAGGGGTGGAATAGTGAGTAGAGACCAGTTTGATGGTGTCTGGTGGTATTAGAAGTTGTGCACAGGGGGTGATAGGTACAGGGTTATTATATGTTCTACATTGTATTCGAAGTGCATGGCGAAGTTGATAATGATGGAATAGTTATTTAGAGAGGGTAATGTTTTGTAGCCAGGAGAATTACTTCACTTCTAGTGAGGAGCATATAAAACAAAGAAAAAAGTAAAGTTGCGCTACTATAAACAAAAAAATATATAGGTGATAGCAGCCAGCATCAACAGTGTAGCAAACCGTGCAATGAAATACAAATAGATATAAATGCAGCGCTAAGTGATACAGAAAACGGGGTGACAACATATCACCCTAAACGTATTGTAAAGTTACTGATGGTTTGATTATATACCAAAACGAGTAAAGTGAAAAAACAATCTCCAATAACTAGAAAAGGTGTCCATAATGAAGTAAAAGTTCATCAATAAATGGAACGCATTTATGCCCCAGTTGAAGGACCATTGTCTGAAACATGCCAGGTTGCTGAGCCGTTTGTGCCCTGTCACCACGCGATTTTATATACCCATTTGTGATCACTGCTATTACTCACCAGACCAGGTGTTTGTATATGCTTTTTTTCCTGGCGTTTTTTAAAATAAACCTTTTATACTTGATTCATGCACTAAGTGGAGATCTTTTCCTTTCTCCATATGATCTGATATCCTGTGTGGTGGAGTCTGCATGCTCCAGCTGTCTGCTCTCCGTGAATGTGAGCTCATCCATGTGGTGGGGATCCAAGCATCACCTTCCATCTATAGTTGCTCCAGATGATTGGAACGCATCTTCACACCACCATTGCCTTCTATCAAGCACCCTCAGGATTGATTGATCCAAAAGCCTGATTGACATACCGCCGTATGGCGAGTGTGTCCACCCTTTCTGGTAAGCGTATGCATTTCTTCTGCCATTACAATCTGTGTGTGGACCCTGAATACATGAAGACCACTGTTTAGTTTACCTATTGGTTGAAAGGCACCATCCGCATATATCCCTTTTTTTCCTATGAAAAATATTGCGTTCCATTTATTGATGAACTTTTACTTCATTATGGACACCTTTTCTAGTTATTGGAGATTGTTTTTTAACTTTACTTGTTTTGGTATATAATCACAACCATGAGTAACTTTACAATACGTTTAGGGTGATATGTTGTCACCCAGTTTTCTGTATCACTTAGCGTTGCATTTATATCTATTTGCATATAAAAAATACAAAATTTCACATCTTTCTTAGGATGCGATACAGGAATCCATCACTGCACAACGCACTGGACACCCACCACGAGGGGTAAAGCACTTTCTCATTAAGCACAATAGTAGGTGCCACAAACAACAATCCTGCATGCCAAGCAAATGAGAGAAAAGAGAAGGAGAGCACCCACTGATTGGCTGGTGTCTGCAGATCATGGCCCAACCTGGAGGGGAATACTTCCAGTGTGGTTGTTCACAGCCACAAGTGTGCAAAGTTACCGGAATCCCTCCTTCATAGTCCACTGACAAACTTCTGGCTTTGAATTCCCATAATGCCATGTAGGCAGCAAATAAGCTTCTCCCATGAAGTGCAGCACAAGTTCCATCCGCCAAGTGGAGATTACAGCTATCCTACCTGGCCCCAGCTTTTGGCACAGGCAAGAGGGCCTTGTGAGCTGGAGATGGGCATCGTTTGTGACCATTTGGCCTCCTAGGTGATTCCCTTAGTGTCTGGCCTGGCACACCTTACATCCCTGGTGATCTAGTGCTGTGCTGAGTCAGTTTCCAGTTTCTGTGCTGAGTCAGTAACAAGGACAGAATGAGTTGTCCCACCAAAATTATGTCAGCACCTGCCAAACATTCCCAGAACTGGCCTCTATCATGCTTCCGCCAATGACCTGCCCCCGTCACAATGGCAAGGTTGCTAGCCCTAACCCATAAGCGCAAGCCCCTGCTGGCGGAAACTGACTCAGCACAGCACTAGATCAGCAGGGATGTAAGGTGTGCCAGGCCGACACAAAGGGAATCACCTAGGAGGCCAAATAGTCACAAACGATGCATCACCATCTCCAGCTCACAAAGCCCTCTTGCCCGTGCCAAAAGCTGGGGCCAGGTAGAAGAATTCCCAGGCATTTACCATAAATCAGGGGTAGAAAGACAAGGCGCAAAAAAAACAAAAAAAGGGAGCTTGCAGGTATTGCAGGACACAAGAACCAAGGGGTGAATTCAATTTTAACCTCTTTGTGATCATTTCCTGGCGGTGGACAGAGCCCAACTCATGTGCCTGTCCTTGAGGATGACTTGGCCATATGCATAAATTCAAACACTGGCAGCTAAGAGGATGAAGAAAAAAAAAAAAAAAAGTTACATGCATGTGCGTTTACGTGAGGTCTTCATGGAAGACCACCTACATTTTCTATTCAAGATCTTTCAACCATCAAGATCCTGTGTATAAACATCACTAAAATGGTTACAAAACATGTACAAGAGGCCTTAAAAGTATTTCTAAAGCCAAAGTGTTTTTTGGATGGAGTAGGGAATAGTTAAAAACAACCCTATAAAAGTTTTTTTTCTCGCACATGTCCTATTTGAGTTTTTCCCTGGATTTCTTGCCCTGAAAAACACAAGTAGTCAGAGGTAGTCTCTCCAAAGTGAAGTGTAATGCCCCTCTTATACATTTATCACCAGGACATGGGTTGGCACTGAAAAGTTTCTTCTCTATCCCTGTTCTAATAGCATCGCTACACATTATATATACACACATATATATGTCTATCTACACACTATATATAATATAGATATACACATACATACATGCACTCACCAGCCATTTTTTTATTAGGTACACTTGTTTAATTACTTGGTGACACAAATTGCTAATCAGCCAATTACATGGCAGCAACTCAATGCATTTAGGGATCTAGGCATGGTGAAGATGACTTGCTGAAGTTTAAACTGAGCATCAGAACGGGGAAAAAAATGGGATTTAAGTGACTTTGAACGTGGCATGGTTGTTGGTGCCAGACGGGCTTGTCTGAGCATTTCAAAATCTGCCGATCTACTGGGATTTGCACGCACAATCATCTCTAGGATTTTCAGAGAAAAAGATCCAAAAAAGATCTATTTGGTCCGAAAAAGAGAAAAGAGCCAGCGAGCGGCAGTTGTGTGGATGAAAATGCCCTAATTCAGAGGAGAATGGGCAGACTGGTTTGAGATGATAGAAAGGCAACGGTAACTTAAATAACCACTCGTTACAACCAAGGTATGCAGAATGCCATCTCTGAACACACAACACATCCAACCTTGAAGCAGATGACCACACCAGGTGCCACTCCTGTAAAGTTAAGAACAGGCTCACCAAAATTGAACAGAAGATTAGAAAAACTTTGCCTGGTCTGACGAGTCTCAATTTCAGCTGCGACATTCAGATGGTAGGGTCAGAATTTGGTGTAAAACATGAAAGCATGGATCCATCCTGCCTTGCATCAACGGTTCAGGCTGGTGGTGGCGTAATGGTGTGGGGGATATTTTCTTTTTTTTATGCGTTTATCTTTATTTCAGGAAGAGAAAGGAAACAACTTCCGTAGACACATACATAACCAAAATACCAATATTCCACTTTACAGGCCAATCGTCCCACAACGTAACAATTAGAGTTTAACTATCCCACCTCATAGTCAATAATATTATCTTAATCTATTAGTCAAGATAGAATCCCCCGCCTTGGTCAGGGTCCCCTGAACCTACCCCCATGCTTGCCCTCTGAGAGTATCCATCACTTAAAGTGTCTAACCTTCTCCTCCCTCCCCCTTTTTTCTGTCTTCCCTTTTCCTCTCCCTACCTGTTTTCTTGGCACACTTTGGGCCCCTTAGTACCAATTGAACATTATTTAAACGCTACGGCCAACCTTGAGTATTGTTGCAGACCATGTCCATCCCTATGTAACTACAGTGTACCCATCTTCTGATGGCCAATTCCAGCAGGATAATGTACCATGTCACAAAGTTGAAATCATCTCAACCTGGTTTCTTGAACATGACAGAGTTCACTGTACAGCAATGGCCTCCACAGTCACCAGATACCAATTCAATAAAGCACCTTTGGGATGTGGTGGAACAGGAGATTAGCATCATGGATTTGCAGCCGACAAATCTGCAGCAACAGCGTGAGGCAATCATGTCAATATGGACCAAAATCTGAGAAAATGTTTCCAACACCTTGTTGAATCTATGCCACAAACAATTAAGGCAGTTCTGAAGGCAAAAAAAGGGTGTCCAACCTGGTACTAGCAAGGTGTACCTAAATAAAAAGTGGCCAGAGAGTGTATATGGCCTGTTAGGAAGTGGTTAAACTATACTAATAGCTGCAAATGCAGCCATAATCTTGGTAACTTTACTGGACAGCGATCCCACAGGTAGCTCTACAGCCGACCAATCACTTTTATGGCACCAAAAGTCTTGTGTGCAAATATAGTTCTCTCACTCTACATCTATATGCGCAACTGCCATTTTATTTCCCAGGGACTTGGCTTTTAGAAAACAAACATTTGGGAGTTTTAATTAATCTTCTAGCAAAAAACCTGTGTGAAAAGTTACAAAACTGAGTCAGTCATTGACCTTAAGAAAAGAAAAAGGCAATGCACAAGAAGACAGAACTCCCGATCTGCCAACCAGGTAGCAGGTCAGGGACTTAGAAATTACTAGAATCGGTCAGGCCACATGTACTGAAGCAGGTTTACTTTGCCTTATATAAAACAAGGTCAGCTCTGGTATTATTAGTATATTCAGTGACCAAACTGAATTTGCTGTAGTACACAGAGGGAACAAAGCAGATAGCTAAGGAATGCATAAAAAAAGGGGGATGCAGTCAGAGAACTACATTTTGGTCATTCAAACACTGAGCAGGAAGTTGGTTCACGGTTTCCAAAGTACTAGACTATGTACGAGCTCCTTATAACAAAAAGGATCCGCAAAATTTAACAGAAGAGGTTTAATGCTCATGTATGCAAGATATGAAGATCATACCTTTACCTTCATCTTTTCTGACCGTGATGCTGCTGTCTGTTCTAATGATTACTGATGAAGCAGTCTTCATCTCTACACTGTCCCCATTGAGCTGATGTTGAATTGCCAGACTTCCAATGTTGATTGACTAGGAGAAAAAAAACATTTCAATAAAACTGCATTCAAGTTTTTCCGTAAAAGACCCTGCAACCAAGGCAACTAAAACAACTTTAGGTCTAGTAAGCAGTCTGACTATTTAAAAGGGAGGAGTACAGCAAAGCGAATAATCTTCCCAAAAATAATTTTAGTGTAAGCCATAATCAGCCATAATCAACTCTCTCAGAAGCCCTTGTAAAACACAGGAAGCTGCATCTAGCACTGCTCAGCTTCCATTCCACCAAGGGTGCCAATTTGTCAGAGAGATCACTTAGGATCATGATAAAGGGCAAGTATATTCTTTTGTAGCGATACACTTTCTGACAGGGCTGCTTTAAAGCAGACCTTCACCCTAAAGGGCATGTTGTGTCACCCTGCCTCCTGTTTCCCCAGCCAACTTTGCATGTGCAGGGTTCCACGTGCAAAGACTGCTCACAGGGAAGTCCGAAACCTTCTTTGCATATGCATGGATAATCACCCGTGTAGATATGCCAACAGGTTCTGCCAGAAACAAAAGGCTGGGCAGAGCCCATAGGTACATCTGGGCATGCACCTTAATGGTGGCAGCTGAGGGGAGGGTGCAGCCACCTGGGAGGACCACTGAAGTACTGCTTTAAGTCTATTTAAGCATTAAAAAAACGTTTTGTTTTGCTTTCTTTAGCATATGGTATAAGATGATCAGTTCTTGCGCATTTCCTGTGCTGTCAATACACCTACAAAAGAAAAAACCCACACAGCATGCCAACATTTCCCCTTGTACACAACGGCATGAGATTTTTGCAATAACAAATGTTACAGGTTTGATAAGATGTTGTAATCTTCGTTTCCTTAGCTTTTAGGTTGAAAACAGAACTCATGTGATAAAATATTAATCTGGGAATTTAAATTGAGAAAAAACACACACACACACACACACACACACACACACACACACACACACAAAAGAAACCAAAAAACAGAAAGGTTCTTAAAAAATGGTAAAAAGGGTCATATTGCAGGGAACCAATCAATACAGAGATGTAATCATTAGATATCACAACATGGCAAAGCTAGCAAAGATTGACAATGTCACATGCAGCATGCATAGCTTCTAACCTGGTTTTTGGAAGACTGTAGGTCCTCATCTACACATCTGGACTTAGACAAAGAAGGTAGGACAGGCACATGCATAGAACCAACGGGTTGCCTTGGGGGGAAAAAATAAAAAAAATAAGAGAAAGAGGAGTACATTATTAAAAGGGTCACTCTGCTTTAAAGTTCTATGCTGTTTTGGGTAACTAGACCCACTTCAGAACCACCCCCGTAGCACGCAACTACAATATAACTATCAGTCAGTGGTCAAAGTCAGAAGCTGTAATCGAAGTGTGCCAGTAAAGTAAACCGAAAATTACTAAACTCTCGGGAGTGCCGATTTTAGTGCAATCTTCTGCAGAAGATTACTTATGATTGGAGCAGCATAGTCATCACGATAGATGGGCAAGCTGCGTCTTGTTTAAATGGGTACGACTTACTTATTCTTTAGCAGTAGCATTACTTTAAGCAACCTAAATGCAAGTCAAAAACATGCAAGTATATTGCATTTGAGCTAGTCCTGAGTCTGAGAAACAAGTGATTCTCCAACACTACGTACACCAGGACCCCTTTCACACTGGGGCCACGGCCGTGCTAGCTCTAAAGCGGCGCTCATTTTAGTAGGGGTTTAGCACTGTTTAAGCCCAAAGAAGGGGTTAAAAAGCGCCAGTTTTGTGACGCTTCGGAAGCGCTGCCCATTCATTTTAATGGGCAGGGCGGTTTAAGAGTGCTTAATACAGCGCTCCTACATCGCCCCAAAGATGCTGCTTGCAGGACTTTTCCTAACGTTCCGCAAGCGCACCACCCCAGTTTTTAAAGTCAAACTAAAATGAATGGGAGGTGGTTTTCAGGCACTTTACAGGTGCTAATTCTAGCTCTAAAATGCCTGAAAACCACCTCAGTGTGAAAAGGGTCTTAGACTAGAACTAGACGAGGGTGCGCTTCCCTAGGCACCAAAAGGCCACTTAACTAAAACTGAATCTTTATTGTAATCCATAAAAAGTATGTAAATGACCATAACAGGTATACCTATAGGATGAGGTCAATGCCATTAGATATACAAATCAATGTTCTATCTCTATGTGGCAATATTAACATCTTCCAAGCTTAAATGGTGAAAACTTCTCTTCTCTCTATATACGTATAGACAATATGAGGGTTATAATTTCCTCCTGTATTCAGTATAAAGGCTCCAGGCTGTATTAGAGGATTTGTATATTAAAAGGTCTACTCACCAACACCACCTGGTATCAAGATATGGGGGTATATCTGTCTATTGGCCACATATAAAAATGAGATGAACAGAAAAAGAGAAGGCATGATAGTAAATACTGTCTTACTGAAGATACGGGCCCTATGAAATTGTCTATCTCTCAGATATGCAATACGGGTACACTAATCCATGTGGACACAAATAACTGATGGACGAGCCCCATATATCTCCATATCCACAATAAAGATTTGCTCTTAATCAAGACTACATTGACACAAGATCTCACTCCACAAAAAAGAAAAATGGAGGGGTTAAATTTGGTAGATGTTAATATTACCACAGGAGATAGAACGTTAATTTTTAAAACTAATGGCATTCACCTCATCCTATAGGTATACTTGTTATTGTCATTTACATAATCTTTATTGTAAATCATAAAAAGTACATTTTAGTTAAGTGGCCTTTTGGTGCATAGGGAAGCGCACTCTCTTCTAGTTCTAGTCTAATTTTGCCACAGTTAAGTATTATCAATATCACAGGCTTTTGTATATAAACAATGTACACTTGCAGATTTGAACTCCCTTATTTAAGGATATCTTATCCAAGTATGTTTGTCAACAAATTCCTACCTTTCAACACTTGAGATGGGGAGCACACTACGATTTGTTGTTCCAGCATTTGGGGAAGTTACAGACTGTACAGATACCCTTCCAAACTGACATGTCTAGCAGGTTACAAACAAAAACAAATCTCAATTAAATACATTAAATACTTGGTAGAGGAACCTTCTGGGGATGTCAACATATTACAAATTACCTTAATAGGCATATTCGCTAAAGGTTTTCGTTGCATCTCTCCACATTCTTCAGGTGAACTAATTTTTTCCCTATGAAAATGAAGCAATAAAACAGGTCATGTAGAAAACACACATATAGATATAGAGAGATCTCTATCATTATCTCTCTGCTTACCCAAATAAAAATCTCATGTTTACAGAAAGCTCGTCTGAGCTTTCACTTCTGGTTTTCCTTGGTCTCCCAAAGCCACAGCTTGGAACATTTTCTCCATTATGTTGATGCAAAGACACTGCACAAGAAAAAAAAAAACAATATGAAAATTAAGGTGACTAGTAAAGGCCAATCCAACAATGGTTTCAACTAGACAAATACTAACCAGATAAATTTTCTTTATCTTCCTCCGATATCAGTTGAGGTTTCCTTAATTGCAGGTTCTTTGTTGCCAACTCAATCATCTCAGCTGGAACAGCTCCACATTCCTTACCTCTCAGAAGAATTTGCTTGCTTTTTTTAAAGTTTCCTAAAAAAAAAAAAAAAAAAAAACACAACAAAAAAACAAACAAATTATAATACACATAATGGGGGGGGGGGGGGGGGGGGGAGGGTCAGAAGCTCAGAAGAGGGACCAGAGAAGAGGAGGATCGGAGCTGCTCTGTGCAACTCCGCTGCAACAGAGCAGGTAAGTATATCACGTTTGTTATTTAAAAAAAAAAAAAAACACACAAACAACACACACGAGACTTTAGTATTACTTTAAATACCTAAGTTACATTTTGGTTAGAGCCTTTGGACTGCATGAATAAATGTCAGCAAGTATGCGATGGACATGATCCAACAGACGCCAGTTCATTGTCTAAGCAATCCTAATAATTTATCTAAGCATACCCGAAGCCAGAAACATTCTACCCCCCCCCCCCCCCCCAATCACCCATTAAAGGGCACAGCTTGATAATGGACTATGATTTAGCAACCTTGTGTTATACTGCTGCCTACAGGAGAAACAGACACAGGGCACATAGAAACTGAAGGCCAGCCCCTCAAAGAGCTCTGCCAAAGTTCAGTGACCTCACATTAGAAAAAAAAGCATATCCCTCTATAGCAGGGATATGCAATTAGCGGACCTCCAGCTGTTGCAGAACTACAAGTCCCATGAGGCATAGCAAGACTGACAGCCACAAGCATGACACCCAGAGGCATGATGGGACTTGTAGTTCTGCAACAGCTGGAGGTCCAATAATTGCATATCCCTGCTCTATAGTGTGTACTTGTCTCAACCCAGAGCACTAAGCGTCATTTCTCTCTACTGCCTCTTTCCGCATGAATAATTTCTGACAAGTTTTCCTGACATTGAGAGGAAAAAAAAAAAGTGGCGGGGAAGGAAGCTCCAGCATACAGCCTAGTATGATACACACTCGTATACATTGTGTGCATGCACAGTTCCCTTATCCTTCGATATGTATTAAGATGAGCGAATGGTAGATGTTGTACTGGCAAAGAGAAAAACTTTAAAGCCCCAATTGGGCTACTAGGTTTATGTAGAGTATAGAACTATGAATGTTGCCTTATTGTGCAAATGCAATTCCTTATAAATAGAAATATAACATTTTAGAAGTTAATCCGATACTTTTTACCATCAATTAAGAGATTTATATAAAAACAAAAAACAATTTTGTTTAATTATTATTAAAAATTACCTCCTGAAAGCTCAAACTGAGCAAAAGCAACATATACAAAAGCAAATGTTTTGCAGTTTAATCTTGCAATTTGGAACTGATCACGTGCCTCATCTGGATCCAGAATACTAAAATAGAAAAGTGGAGAATTAAACTTAGAACTACTAGCTGCTGAAAAATAGTATAATGTAAACATGATTAAATATTTATGGAACAAAACCAATTTTTTTGCAAAGTTTAAAGTGATTGTAAGCCTCTGACATGATATATGAACAAAGCATATCCCTCTATACTGTTTGCTTGTCTCAATCCAGAGCACTAAGTCATTTCTGTCTACGGTCTCCTTCCTCTGCTATCTGCATGAGTCACTTCTGACAGGTCTTCCTGACACCAAGAGAAAAATAGGTGACAGGGGAGGGAGCTTCAGCACATAGCCTGTAATGAACAGAGCTGAGACTTTCATTGTGTGATCCTTCCAATCAGCTCTCAGAGATCCCCTCATTAAACTGGATGTAAACCCAATTCATGAAATTTGAGCTGGGCACATATCTGCAGTGTTTTGTTATCGCTCTTCAATGCACTATTTCTTGTAGCCGTCTCCTGCTCCGTTCTTCTGTTATCGGCCTGATAACTCCCAACAAGTTCTCTGTCACATATGATAAAAGCTGGGTATATGTGAGGGTTTACATCCACTAAGGTCTGCAGAGTAATTTTAGCTCCCCACCCCCTGTTTTTTGAAAGCCGACAAGCTATATGAATTCTGCATTTTGAATGGATGGCTGTATAGAAGGGCTGCAGATAAGCAGGTACAACTTATGGAGGAGGACTTATTTAATCTCTGTGTATCACCTGAGGCTAGTCACTTCACTAGGTATATGTAAGGGTTTATTACCACTTAAAAATTCGTTGACCAATTCTTGATGTTTCAAGCAGAATGGTTTAGAACAGAACTCCACCCAAAATATCCTCTGGCAACTTGGCTTTTCAGACAATCTTCCATTATCACCTGCTTTTAGTATGCTTGCAACTTGATGCATAAATAGGCTTCCTCTCTACTCGCAGCCACACAGAATAGCAGGAGAGCAAAAGCATTGCAAGTATACTGTATGTGTGTATGGGCAGAGCAGCAGTTAAAAGAGAAGCATGGGGTTTTTGAAGATTTATACTTACCTAGGTGGATGCAGCATCGGTTTTTATTAAAGGCGTGTGCATGGAGCGGGTCTCTACCTTTAATGTTTTTGGGAACATGCATTTCTGAACACTTATCGTGGGCAATCGACGTTAAAGCAATTTGTAAGAAATCGCAACAGCGTTTATATTTTTTGCGACTCCTTAGGAAGAATGGCTGGGAAGGAAGGTACTAGAGACCTTCTATCGCTCTGCCATTGAGAGTACATTAACGTATTGTATTCTAGTTTGGTATCCTAGTTATACGCAGGCAGATAAAAATGCTCTAGAGAGTGGTTCGAACAGTGCAGAAAATTGTAGGGTGTGAACTTACTTCTCTAGAAGAAATATATGGGACTTGCTGCCTTTGTAGAGCAGGAAAAATAGTGAGACCAGACTCATCCTGGTTGTCATTTCTTTGAATTATTGCCATCTAGGAGACGTTTTAGGGTGATTAAAACAAATACATTTAAAAGGGGTTGTAAAGGTTTTTTTTTTTTTTTTAAATAACAAACATGTTATACTTACCCCCACTGTGCAGCTCGTTTTGCACAGAGTGGCCCCGAACCTGGTCTTCTGGGGTCCCTCGGCGGCTGTCTCAGCTCCTTCCTGACAAGAACTAAACATCTTCATGCGAGCTCTCTCGCATGGTGTTTAGTTCTTGCGGGTGCGCTCCCGTGATACAGCCGGGGTCTATAGCAGCCGACTGTATCACTTGGCCCCGCCCCCCGGCACGCCGCGTCATTGGATGTGATTGACAGCAGCGTGAGCCAATGGCTGCGCTGCTTTCAAATCATCCACTCTAGCCAATCAACGACCAGGCTGAGCGGCGAAGAGGATGTCGGGAGCGAGCGCGGGACTTTCGAGGGGTCAGGTAAGTAAAACGGGGGGCTGAGGGGGGGGAGGGCCAGCATTGTCGGATGTTTTTTTCACCTTAATGCATAAGATGCATTAAGGTGAAAAAACGTGAACCTTTAAAACCCCTTTAAAGAGAGCTTTTTTCAGGGCTATTAAGGCTATCGATGCAGGAATGAAATGAAAGAGGTCAGTCTTATTTTATTGTATTGTTTAGTTTTTAATATGGAGGACACTTTTTATACTTTTATATATATATTTTTTTGGTATAATTAAATCCCGTGTGGTAAATGCATGGTTGATAATTGTGATGTATGAATAATGTAGAGCGTAGAAATGTAATTTTATTGTGAATTTGTTTTCTACAATGACAATAAAATCTTATCTATTCAATGCTGCATCTGTCCCCCGCTGGCTCCAACATTGAGAACCGAGGGATCTAACACCGCAAATCATTCAGTTCTCACATTCTCACAGCTACCCGAGCAGAGAGCTAGTGACTGTCAAGTGGGAGCACTGGCTCTGGCTCTCAGCGGCTCACTAAGATGCAGAGCCGGGAGCCAGTCCAGGCATGTGGGTAGATCCCGACCCCAGTGTCACGATCTTGCCCAAGTCTGACCCGGCTCTGACGTCAGACAGAGGACTTCAGCTTGCTGTCTGCTGAAAATGGGTCACAGGAGTGCAGAACAAACTTTGGCTGTACTTATACTTTAAGTGAACCTGTTTTACTCTTGCACTTCTGTATTACAAACAGTTAAGCAAAAATGTTTGGGATTACCTGTAGGATCCTCCGAGTACATAACAAACACATCAGTGGATTTCATATTCATGATTATTTGGGATGTCCCAAACCCCTGACATGAGGGGTGGGCAACAAAGCAACAAGGTCAAACACCTAAACCCAAAAACCCAAAATGGGGGGGACCCCACTACAAAGCCACCTGCAAGATTTTCTGCCCACAGAGGCATGAACATCTATAATGTATGGCGATACACCTAGATGGAGGTCAATTTTTTGCCTTGGAGGGTAGGATTTACAAAGTCAGAAAGTCTCCTATCCCTCAGCATTTGGGCTTCAAAAGCCAAACCATCAAAGCAGAATAGATTGAAATTTGGGACAGCAAACCTGGCACAACAGGTGAGAAAAAAAGCTGCAGTGGAGGGAAGGATATATCGGGGGAAACTGATCATAAGGGGTCGCCATGGCTTCCACCACAAACACCTGAGGATCCCCAATACAAACCAGTCCACTTTGATAATGAATCAAGATCTCGACTAATACACATCTGGGACCCCCCATTGCAGACAAACCTCTGTAAATACCTCCGGGTAAAGGGCCAATTCTCACAGATTCAACTGCCATATTTACATGCTGGGAAATGTGCACAGCAGAGAGCCCAAATGCGAAATCGAGACAAGAGCAGGTCTGCTTCCTCTTGAGCAGCGCAGCTACCTGTCCCTCCTTGATGGTTGATGTACAGCATGCCATAATTTTGACAGGGAGACCCCCCCCCCCCCAAGGTGGACAGACCAGTGTTGGAGAGACAGCTGAATCTCCAAAAGTTTAAGTATGTTGATCAGCTACTTCCACTCCTCTCACGACTACGTTCCATGAACTGAGAGGGTTCTCCAGAATATATCCCCAGCACAAAAGGCTGGCCAGCAGTCATTAAGACTTTCCAAGTCATCAGAAGGAAGGATTTTTCAATATCCAGCATCTGTATGTATATCCACCATTCCAAAGCTGACATGGCCTTGGGAGTAGCATGCATTTGTAAATCCAAAGACTTCTGTTTGTACCATACCAACAGGATAATGAACTGAAAAAGTCCTGGAGTGGAACTGGGCAGGGGGACCGTCTTCCCCAGCACCTTCACACAGGCCCAAATCAAGGGACTTCCCAGTGACCCCGCCCAGGATCAAAGAGAGAAGCAATACAGACATTGAGTTAGAACCAAAGCTCCTTTTTCGTGCCAATTATCAGAAGTCTGAGGCACTGAATCTATCTGTGCCAGCCTCAAAGACTACCCTTCTCCGGACTGTTTTTCTCTTCAAATGGGCCGCCTCTCATAAAATACCTGGGCATCTCTTTACCCAGTAAGGTGGAAAAGAACTTCCCTCTTAATGTTCCTCCATTGCTGGCGGCTATCAAAAAGGACCCCAGGTTGTGGCAGAATGGCCTATTCTCTTGGTTCGGTCGGTACAGCATTGTAAAGATGAACATAGTGCAATAGCAGTGCAAAGTGGATTTGCCTTTCTTAAATAACCCCCTTTGTCTTGACTGCTCTACTTCTTTTAGGCACTCCGATTCGTATGCCAAGTCCCTTTCTTCAGTCGGTCGATCATTTTTTTTTACGAAAAAAAATTTGGGCCCAGAAGCCGAAATTGGAGGGGGGGTTTCGGCATGGCTCTTCTGGACGCAAATCGTTATCTCTTGGCCTGCCATCTCACTAAAGTTTTGGATTGGTGCCGCCACGGGTCTCAAACAATGGGTACAGATATAACGGACCCTTTCTGGTATCCCGTTGGAGTCGGTGCAGTGGTGTCACATGGACTCCTACACTCGGGATCAGGCTCATCCTTCATAGGGGGAGACATGTCGGCTCAGCTCTAAGGCATTTGGGAAATTTGCTATTGCCCCAAGCCCGTCACCGCTCACTTCCATAGTTGAGGATCCGGCTTTCAGCCCTGGCCTAAGGGACCCCAAATTTCAAGATTTGAAAGCTGCGAGGCTGTTTCAGGCCCGGCACTATATAGTGACTGGCCGATGGGTCACTTGACAGTAAATCATGGATGACCTGTCGTTTGGGGGATTGTCTTTTTGGCATAAATTACAGCTGACCCACTTTCTGGGCTCCTTACCCCCACCAGATGTCTTGAAAAGAAGCCTTACTATGTTCGAGCTCCTCTGTGTGGAGCAATCTCCATTGCGCCACGCAAACCCTCAGACTTGCAGCATGTTGGCAACCCCGCCGCCAGATTTCAAAACTTCCCTATATTGCCAAATGGGAACGAGATTTAGGGCTGACTTTTACAGACAAACAGGTAGAGAGAATTTTCCTATGCTCTTACAACACTTCAATCTGCGCAAAGCACTAGGAATCTGGGTTTAAAGTGCTGACTCTATGGTACCATACACCGGCAAAACTTCATAAGATGTTCTCTCAAAGCTCAGACCTTTCCTGGGAGATGCAGAGAGGATACTGGCTTTCTTCTTGAAATCAATGAGATGGAAGACCTGAGGGCCACGGAAATGGGCCTCTGGGAAAAATTCATTAAATTTGTTTACTTCGATGAGTTGAAGACTTTATTGAATTAAATCCTCTTCCTTGGCGAGTGTTCTGGGAAGCATACTGGTCTCTGTGTCAAAACAATCTCCACCTCGGCTATGGGTCTGGTGACCCCCCCCCCGGACTGCAGCCTTTTCAGGGAAAAACACTTTTGTGGATCTGAGGATACCCTTGAGTACAAAGCATGGAGGAGAAAAGCAACAACACTCCAGCTTGTAACCGCTGGACACCACACTGTGGACCCAGTTCTCTGACTTGAGTACAGGAGGCCACAAAGGATAAGATAAGATTTCCCCACATCTCCACAAGTGGGGCATGCCTTCAATATGGTGAGGACTTTACTCTGGAGCCAGAGAACTTGCAAGTAGAGTTCTTCTCACAGAACTGGGATGCAGGCTTGTTTAGAGTTTGAGGCCTGCTGCTTCTGAAGAAGTCACCAGTTTCCGACCTGTCACATTAACCGTCTTTAGGAGTAAGAGTGAGAATTTCCTACAGTTACGTACTGCATGAAGGCATCCAGAGATTGTCTAAACATGCGTCCACCCTCAAGAGGAAGCCTTCTGATGTGTTTCTTGCAGAGACATTCCACCAACCACTTGATCCATAGGATACCTCTTACGTGGACAGATAGTGCCCAACCAAGGAAAGCCGCCAAATCCATCCACAGATCTTGCTCGATTAGCATGACAACTCTGAAGTTAAAAGTGACTTCCAGATTAATCACAGGAGGAAACCGAGGAAAGATAGCTCCTCGATCTTCTCTGTAGCTTGCCATCGTGGAACATACATGGCAAAAAAAAAAAAAAAACAACACACACACACACACACACCAGGCGTTAAGACCCTCCTTTACTCTATCCCAAGTTTTCTCCTGAGACAATTGCAAAATGACAGCACAGCTTTTTCAGAATAGTAAACAGTAATACTTACGCTTTCAGCTCTGCAAATCGTACCAAGATTTTTGCATAACTCTCATTGTGGCTGTGATCTTCTGCAGGAAGTGATCCAACAGCATGACTGTAATTATCAAGCAGTCTATTGAGCAGTACATGGTCACTCTGTGGAAGGCCTGTGTTTTCTAACTTTAAAAGAGAAGCTAGCCATTCTTCCGGGGTCTTCGGGTTCAGAAAAGAATTAAAAACTCCAGAATGTTCTGAAAAAAAAAAAAAAGAAGGGGGGAGGAAGGGAAAGTGTTAGGTATTAAAAATAAATGAAAGTAACCAAGAAATCAGCACCTCAAAAACACAACTAAAATGTTGAAGTTATAGTTTTTACCCTAAACATACGGTAATCCAATTAATTAAAATACACTTTAGAACACCCACTTCAACTCCAGGCTGTTCCCTTATCAACGCATGGAAAAAGCACCAGAAAAACACAATTTTTTCCTTATTCCTTATTTCCTGGCTACCCTGCAAACTCCAAGCAGCAGCATTAAAATAAAACATATCTAACAGTTTTTATTACAGCTTATCAGGTTGCCACCTTTCGACATACTTATGGCTTTCTACATAATGTCTTATATTGTGTACCTTAATTTCTCCATTCCCTATTAAAGTAAATGGTGTATGATGAATGAGTCTGCAAACACGTTTTTGTGCATCACCTTGGTGGCTGCATGTACCTACCCCACTCCCTGTTTAAAGTGTATCTGCCAGCTGTGCACACATGCTACAGTGGAAATATCAAAGTACAAGCACCTCCCTTCAAACATCTTTGGGCTCCCAGAGGCTCTCCTGAAGTTGCCTAAAGTGGTTGTAAACCTCAGACATAAAATATGACCAAAAGCATATCCCTCTATAGTATGCGTTTGTCTCAATTAAGAGCACCAGGTGTCACTTCTGTCTGCAGTTTTGTTGCTTTGCCATAAGCATGTATCACTTCTGACAAGTTTTCCTGACACCAAGAGGGGAAAAAAAACAAAAAAAAAAACAAAACCTCCAGCTGACTGACCGCTTCAGCTCTGTTCCTGTGCGTTGTGTGAAAGGGCACAGGTGTAGAGAAGGTTGGACAGCAAATAAACAGGTACAACTTATGGAGGATTGGTTTCATCTGTGTATAACCTGAGGCCAGTCACTTCACTGGGTATATGTAAGGGCTTACAACCATGTAACAGTATTTAAAGTAGAACTATACGCAAAACTTTTATTTTAATTTTGGATAAAGTACAGGAGGGTTATAACCCCTATAAAGTCGTCCCCCCCCCCTATCTTTATCCCATTGGGGAGATTTATCTTCACTTCCTGTTCCATAGCCAAACAGGAAGTGAGGAAATCTCAGCACATTAAAAAGGTAACTCCTTGGTGACCGCCAGGTCACCAGAACTAGTGTCCCAATTGGAAGATTTCCCCTCTGACTTTTCTGGGGAAAACCCAAAATTTGGGATTTTCTTTTAATTTAAAATGATAATGGTACACAGAGCAAATAGAGAGGGCGAATCTCCCTAATGGGGGAATAGACAGCAATAGAAACTGACAGGGGTTCCAAATTATCCCCACTATCCAAAACTAAAAAATAAAAGTTTTGTCTTTAGTTATACTTTAAGATACCTGCATTTTATACTGGTTGTCAAAGTCTACAGTACTTGTTAAATTTTTTTTTTTTTTTAAATATAAGAAAGGATTGACAAATTGAGTACATAAAAAAGGATGGTGGTACAATATTCAAGTCGCAATAAAGCTAAACATAATCGATATATGAACAGGATGCATACATAATACAAAAATGTAACGAGTAGAGCAACGAATAAACCAAAACAAGTATTACATTGAAAGCATTATAAAATTCCATCAGAAGGAAAAAAGTAAGCCACTATTGGTTCATTTTGCAAAAGCAGTAATAAGGAGATCTACAGTCAGGTCCATAAATATTGGGACATTGACACAATTCTAATCTTTTTGGCTCTATACACCACCACAATGGATTTGAAATGAAACGAACAAGATGTGCTTTAACTGCAGACTTTCAGCTTTAAAGCCGAAGTCTGGCGAAAAATTTTTTTTTAGATGTCAGCAGCTGCAAATACTGCAGCTGCTGACTTTTAAAATAAGGTCACTCGCCTGTCCCGGGGTCCAGCGATGTCGGGGTCCAGCGATGTCGGCACCCGAGACTGAACAGTCCCTCGGTCCTCGGGTGCTGCCGCCGCCATTCTCAGTGAGGGAATCAGGAAGTGAAGCGTTGCGGCTTCACTTCCCAGTTCCCTACTGCGCATGCACGAGTCGTGCTGCATGTTCTCAATGGTCCCCGCTATCTCCCGGGACCGGTGTCTTTCCCAGGAGACAGCGGGGGAGTGCGGGAGGGGGCGTGACTTCCGCGGGAGTCTATTCCCGGAAGTGGGTGCAGATATCTGTATTGTTCTTCACCAGGGAAAGAATTCTTCGGTCATCCACCACAGTTGTTTTCCGTGGTCTTCCGGGTCCTTTGGTGTTGCTGAGCTCACCGATGCATTCTTTTTAAGGATGTTCCGAACAGTTGATTTGGCCACACCTAAAGTTTTTGCTATCTCTCTGATGGGTTAGTTTTTCAGCCTAATGATGGCTTGCTTCACTGATAGTGAGAGTTCTTATGATCTCATATTGAGAGTTGACAGCAACAGATTCCAAATGCAAATAGCACACTTGAAATTAACTCTGGATCTTTTATCTGCTCCTTGTAAATGGGATAATGAGGGAATAAACACACACCTGCCAATGGAACAGCTGAGCAGCCAATTGTCCCATTACTTTTGGTCCCTTAAAAAGTGGAAAGCACATATACAAACTGTTGTAATTCCTACACCGTTCACCTGATTTGGATGTAAATACCCTCAAATTACAGCTGAAATTCTGCAGTTAAAGAACATCTTGTTCATTTCACTTCAAATACATTGTGGTGGTGTATAGAGCCAAAAAGATTAGAATTGTGTCGATGTCCCAATATTTATGGACCTGACTGTATCTAATAGGTACAGTGTCTTGCAAAAGTATTCACCCCCCTTGGCATTTTTCATGTTTTGTTGCCTCACAACCTGGAATTAAGATGGATTGTTTGAGGATTTGCATTATTTAGTTTACAGAACATGCCCACAACTTTGAAGATATTTTTTTTTTTGTGAAGCAAACAAATAGGACAAAATAAAAAAAGTCAATGTGCAGAACTATTCACCCACCTAAAGTCAATACTTTGTAGAGCCACCTTATGCGGTTATCACAGCTCCAAGTTGCTTTGGATAAGTCTCCATGAGCTTGCCACATCTTACTATTGGGATTTTTGCTCATTCCTCCTTGCTCAAGCTCCTTCAAGTTGGATGGTTTGCGCTTGTGAACAGCAAACTTTAAGTCTAACCACAGGTTCTCTATTTGATCGAGCTCTGGACCTTGACCGGGCCATTTCAACACATTTACATGTTTCCCCATAAACCACTCAAGTGTTTCTTTAGCAGTGTGTTTGGGGTCATTGTCCTGCTGGAAGGTGAACCTCCATCCTAGCCTCAAATCACAGAGTGGTATAGGTTTTGCTCAAGAATATCCCTGTATTTAGCACCATCCATCTTTCCCTCAACTCTGACCAGTTTCCCAGTCCCGACTGCTGAAAAACATCCCCACAGCATGATGCTGCTACCACATTTCACTGTGGTGTTCTTTGGGTGACGTGTTGGGTTTTCACCAGATATAATGTTTTCTTTGATGGTCAAAAAGTTCAATTTTAGTCTCACCAGACCAGAGCACCTTCCTCCATACATTTTGGGAGTCTCCCACATGCCATTTTGTTTTTTGCTGAAAGTAATGGCTTTCTTCTGGCCACTCTGCCATAAAGCCCAACTCTATGGCGTGTACAGCTTATTGTCGTCCTATGTACAGATACTCCAGTCTCTGCTGTGGAACTCTGCAGCTCCTCCAGGGTTACCTTAGGTCTCTGTGCTGCCTCTTTGATTAATGCCCTCCTTGCCCGGTCCATGAGTTTTGGTGTGCGGCCGTCTCTTGGCAGGTTTGCTGTTATATAGTTACATATGCCATGTTCTTTTCATTTGGTTATGATAGATTTGATGGTGCTCCTAGGGATATAACCTAACTTGTACTTCTCAATAACATTGTCCCTTACTTGTTTGGAGAGTTCCTTGGTCTTCATGGCAGTGTTTGATTAGTGGTGCCTCTTGCTTAGGTGTTACAGCCTCTGGTGCCTTTCAAAAAGGCGTGTATATGTAATGACAGATCATGTGACACTTAGATTGCACACAAGTGGAATTCATTTCACTAATTATGTGACTTCTGAAGGTAATTGGTTGCGCCAGAGCTTTTTTATGGGCTTCATAACAAAGGGGGTCAGAATACATACACACGTCACTTATCAATTTTTTATTTCTGAAAAATAGTTTTATGTATATATTTTTACTTCACCAACTTAGAATATTGTGTTCTGATCCATCACATAAAATTCAGATTAAAAAAACAAAACACTGAACTAAAGGCTTTGATGTAACAAAATAGGTAAAAAGCCAAGGGGGTTGAATACTTTTGCAAGGAACTGTATATATTAAAAACAGAAGAGATAATCTGTTTAAAAGTATCACACAACATGAAAAGGTAGGAAGTAGGAAAAAAAAAAGGAAGAAGGGGGGGGGGGGGGGGTCAGGGGTTCAGAAGTGGTGATGCGATCACAAACGAATAGAAAGGATAGTCAAGGCAAATTGTGTAAAAAATTACCAAGGCAAGAATAGCGTGTCAAAGTCTGGGGGATAAACAATGCTTAAGCCAAGGAAGCCAGAGTTTCTCAAATTGACCGATTCAATCTCTTTTGATTGCTTCCATTTTAGCACGAATAAGAGCTTTAGTTCTGTGTATGGTTTCAGCTATATATAAATATTGGAGTTGTCCATGCCTTAGCAATGGTTTGTTTTGCGGCTGTTAGGAGCCAAAAAAGAAGGTGAAATTGATTCTGTGTGATCCCATCAGGTTTCAGGTTTAATAGGGCTGTAGCAGGATTGGACTGTATTAGGTGTATCAAAGATTTTGGAGGCCAAGTCAAAAACTGCCTTCCAGAATTTTTGGGCAATTAGGCAATCCTACCAAATATGAAGTTGAGTGCAAGACTTTGAACAGCCACCAAAACAAGCTCCAGGGTAATCAGAAGCATATTTCGATATTCTACCAGGGATCAAATACCAACAGCTTAGCACCTTAAAGTTAGCTTCCATAGCAACAACATTAGAAGAAGCAGACTTAGTGGCGGACCATATGCTAGACAATTCAATAGCATTAAATGAGCGATTAAGGTCTAGTTCCCATTTGGAGACATATGTGGGAGGACCAGTGTTAGAACTAGCTAAAATTTGCTTATAGAGAAACAAAACAATTCCTCCAGCATGAGGGTCAGAAATACATATGGATTCAAATCGCGACATCTGAAATAGTTGGGAGTTGGAATTGAGATAAGGTTGGAAAAAAAATGTAATTTGTAAATATCAGAACAGTTCCAATTGAGGAAGGCCAAACGTATCACACAAAGTGGGAAAAGAATGTATGGAGGAGGCAGATACCAAATTATATAGACAAGATAAAATAGATATATTCCATGCTTTGAACAAATTAGGAGTGATACAGGCAGAGTAAAAAGCAGGATTTTTAACAAAAGAAAGGAGCGGTAAATGAGGAGATTGAAGGCCAAGAGAAGTTTTGAATGTGTTCCAGATGGATAAAGAATGTTTTGTGATAGGATTGCAAATAAAACTACGATCAGTTGGTCTTAACCATAACATGTTGGATACTGAAATAGGGTCACAGTCAATAGACTCAATTGTTACCCATAAAAGGAATTTCTTTGATTACATGGTATTTTGGTAAATGTGCAAGGTGTGCAGCATGATAGTAAGCAGAAATATTTGGAAGACCTAAACCTCCGCAGCATTGTGGGAGAGAGTGTTAGGGGGTTCAAGGTTTTGTTTTACCCCAGATAAAAGGAGATAATTCTGTGCTGTGTAAACCGTAAAAAATGGAGATGGGAAAAACTCTAAAAAGATCATCTTAATTATATAAAGTTTACCTCACCAGGATAGAGGACCATTGTGATAACTCAGTAACCTGTTAGTAATGGAGGGCTGTTAGCTGAGTAGAAGTCAGTTATCTTTGGAGCGAGTTGTATTTCTAGGTATGGAAGTCTATGAGGTGTCCGAGAAGGAAGTGAATCTTTAGCAAGCTGAAGGAGGCAAGGAAATGAGTGCAGTCGATTTGATAGTTAACGGTTAAACCCGAAATATGTGCAAAACGGTTTAGAACAGAGAGGAGACAACAAGAAGAGTAAGATGTGATCTGCAAAAAGACACTTTATGATGACATGCAGCTAATTCAATGGGCCAAGGGTTCAATGAAGAGTGCAAATACGATTTAAAATCAGCATATTTGATAAATGCATTCGGCTTGTCGTATAAGGATGAAATCCGCTTTTAAAAAAAAAACGGTCCAAACCCTCATTTTTGAAGAATATATTGTAAGTATGGCCATGAGACAGTGTTGAATGCATTTCTTATATTGAGCGATAAACACGCAGGTAGACATCTGGATTTATTGACATGGGTGAGTAAAGAAGCACTACGAATATTCTCACTTACTTGGCGCGAGGGGATTAACCCAACTTGATCTCGATGAACAAGTTTGCATATTACTTGATTCAAGCGGGTCGCAAGTATTTTAGCTAAAAAGTTTAATGTGAATATTAAGAAGCAAAATTAGGCTGGTAAATTCAAGTCCAAGAGGTTGTATCAGATTTAGATTTGGGAAGCATGGAAAATATGGCCATTAAAGGATTCTGAACGAAAAGAGTGTCCCCTCAACATAGTATTGAAGGCCTCAGTTAGGATAGGAGATCAGAAAATGTCTTGTAGTAGGAAGCAGAAAATCCACGGGCCACATTTATTACATTTTAAAGCCTTAATAGCGGAGATGACTTCTATTGCACAGATGGGACACTCGAGTCGTTCACGGTGGGTTTGTGAGAGTGTTGGAAGAGTAACTGGTGAAAAAAGGGAATCCGCAGCAGCATGGTCAAAATTATGGTTGGGCGAATATAATTTAGCAAGATTTGAGCAGAATGTGTGTAAAATTTTGACAGGGTTACTTGTGTATGAATCACGGTTTAGTTTGAGTTGCACAGATGTCCTAGGTTTATGCAGTGAGTGTAAGGTTCGAGCTAATAGGGTTATCCGGTTTGTTTGCTTTGAGGTAATAGAGCTGTTGTGATTTACATATTCATTTATCTGCAGTCAGTGAGAAACAGGTCGAATTCTAAGCGGGCTCTATCAAGCTTAGCTTTAGTAGAAGGGGGAGGGAGAATTTTGGAATGCATCATGACACCGATTGAAGTAATTTTCTAATTTTTGGTGGAGGAGCTTACGCTCGTGTTTCAGAAATGATGCTTGCCGGATAAGCGTACCTCGAATTACAGCTTTATGGGCTTCCCAAAGAGTGAGAGGGGAAATATCTGCAGAAGTGTTAATGAGATTGGCTAGATATTAAACGTGCTCTCAATGACTATGAGATGGGTGAGTTAGAATGGAATCATTAATGCATCAAGACGAATCCTGGGATCTCGGGAGAGGAGATGGTAATACAAACTGCACTATGATCGGACCAAGTAAAGGGCATAATAACTGATGATAGGAAGATACGATCAATCCTAGAAAACGATTTGTGTGGATGGGAGTAATGTGTAAAGTGTTTACGAGCTGGATTAAGCTCAAGCCAAGAGTCTAACATGTTCTGCTTAGAGATAAGTTGCTGAAATAAAAGCTTAGGGGAACAGGAGGAGGGAGAAGAGGGAGATTTATCTAAGAACAGAAAAACTTGTTTTGAGTCTCCACATAATATCACTGTACCTAACTTGTGTGAATCAATTACATGAAAAAGATGGGAAATAGATCATGGATGTTTATTAGGAGCAAAATACAATACAATGGTTACAGCAACATCAGAAATGTGCCCAATAAGAATGAGGTAGCAGCCCTCAGGATCTTTAATTTCAGATGAAAGTACAAATGGGGTTGTGCAGTGAATAGCTATAAAGAACACCTTGTTTAGTAGCTGCCTCGGCTGTATATACCTGTAGATAAGAGGACCTGAAAAACTTAGGAGTAGATTGTTCAGTAAAATGGGTCTCCTGTAGGCAAAGAATGTGGATTTTAGCTGCAGCAAATTAATGGAATGCTTTAGTACGTTTGTGGTATATTAGGACCTTGGACATTTTAGGGTCAAAATGTTTAACCACTTCAGCCCCAAAAGATTTGGCTGCTCAGTGACCAGGCCATTTTTTTGTGATACGGCACTGCGTCGCTTTAAATGACAATTGCGCGGTCGTGCAACGCAGTAACAAAATTGACGTCCTTTTTTCCCCCCACAAAATAGAGCTTTCTTTTGGTGGTATTTAATCGCCTCTGCGGTTTTTATTTTTTGCGCTATAAACAAAAGAAGAGCGGCAATTTTGAAAAAAAAAAACAATATCTTTTACTTTTTGCTATAATAAATAGCCCACTTTTTTTTTTAATAAAAACACTTTTTCCTCAGTTTAGGCCGATATGTATTCTACACATTTGTTAAAAAAAAAAAAAAAAATATCGCAATAAAGGTATATTGATTGGTTTACGCAAAAGTTATAGCGTCTACAAAATAGGGGATAGATTTGTCATATTTATTTAATTTTTTTTTTTTTTTTACTAGTAATGGCGGTGACCTGCGATTTTTAATCAGGACTGCGATATTGCGGCAAACACTTGACACATTTTTGGGACCATTGACAATTATACAGCAATCAGTGCTATAAAAATTCACTGATTACTGTATAAATGTCACTGGCAGGGAAGGGGTTAAAACTAGGGGCAATCAAGGGGTTAACTGTGTTCCCTAGGCATGTTCTAACTGAAGCGGAGAGATGGGACTGTCTAGGAGGAGAGAGAAAGATCGTGTTCATACTTAGTATGAACACATAATCTGTCTCTGCTCCCCTGAGAGAACGGGATCTGTGTATTTACACACAGATCCCGGTTCTCGCTCTATCACTAGCAATCGCGGGAGCCCGGCGGTCATCGCGCCCGCCAGGCACTCGCATCAGGTCTGTGCACAAGCTGCAGGCGCGCGCCCCTAGTGGCCAAAAGGGGAAGCGACGTAAGGTAATGTCCTTTCGCCCAGCCGTGCCATTCTGTAGTACAACTGCGGCGGCTGGTCGGCAAGTGGTTAAGGGCGCCATATTGGTAATATAAGGAGGTGTATAATAAAAAGTTCTGACAGTAGGACCGCATACAATTTTATAGGGGCTAGGAAAAAGGAAAGGCTGTAAGAAAAGTAAAGGAAGTGGCTCTCGAGCAGATATTACTATGATTTGTAAAATAAAGAGCCAATAGCTCAACAGAACAGCGTACAGGGGGAGCGACAAGCGGTCCACCAGAGACCAAAGAGCTACCGTTAGAAGCCCACATAATAAGCATGTAAAAGGTATGTGCTCTCACACCCTCTAGTGGAAGAAAATAGGCATGACCACATTACTCAAAAGAAGATATCCAGAAGTAAACTTAAAGTTCCTTAGGATTCTTCACTTAGCTTTTCCCCGCCGCAGGATTCTGCTGGTAACCAGACAGACCCAACCTTCACCCATCACGGCGGGCTATGTTTAAAAAAAAAACCTTCAAGGACCGGGTTCCTTTTTATTGGGGTCCACTCCCTTGGACCTGTATAGCACCCTGCCAGAAAACTTTATGGTAATAAATGCATGACCAAAGTACTGGATCCCAGGGTTCAGCCCACCAAGGAGAGGCGTTGCAGGCAAAACCTCGTTCTTCCTTTACGAGGCCCGGTTACCATCCACTTTGGCCTCAGTGGCACTTTTGATGGATCCAGTCTGCAAAAAAAGGCTGTTTTGATCCAGCAAGGATCCTTCCAGGGGAGCACTTCATAGCACATCTTTAACCGTGACCAACACCTTAAACACTGAAAAACTGAGGTACTCCCTCTATGGGAGGGGTTATATAGGGAGGCAACTTCCTGTCTTGGGTGTGCCAGTGTCCATCACCTAAGGTGGCCTATAACCCACATATTAATTACTATGCTGCTCTGTGTCCCGTGATGTATGATAAAGAAATATTTTTTACTTTCTACTATTATTACAGTATCTCACAAAAGTGAGTACACCCCTCACATTTTTGTAAATATTTTATTACATCTTTTCATGTGACAACACAAATGACACTTTGCTACAATGTAAAGTAGTGAGTGTACAGCTTGTATAACAGTGTAAAGTTGCTGTCCCTTCAAAATAACTCACACAGCCATTAAAGAGGAAGTAAACCCTCCTGCAAATTAAAAATATGCCCTGCAAGATAAAGGCATAATGAGCTAGTATGCATAGCATACTAGCTCATTATGAATTACTTACCCGAGAACAAAGCCCCCGCAGCCGTCCTCGTCTCCCCCTCAGGCCGCCGACATGTCGCCCGGGGCTTGCTTCTGGGTATCACGGCTCCGGCGCTGTGATTGGCCAGATTGATGATGTCACTCCCGCGCATGCACGTGGTAGCCGCCGCAAACGGCACAGTACAACTGAAGCAACGGCACGTACGTGCCATTGCTTCAGTTGGCTTAAGTGCACATGTGCCGCATGACATCGGCACATGCAAATACAGGGATATCTCCTAAACCGTGCAGGTTTTAGGAGATATCCAGTGCAGCTACAGGCAAGCCTAATTATAGGCTTGCCTGTAGTTTAAAGTGGTTGTAAATGGTTTACAACCATAGTAATCACTAAGTGGGTATATAGGTACCTTCAGGTGATGGACACTGGTATGCCCAATACAGGAAGTTCACTCCCTATATAACCCATCCTCCTTCCAAAACACCTCAGCTTTTGTAGCAAAGCAATATACCTAAACCCCAAAAAGAGGGGAGGGACCTCTGTGTCCCATGATGTACTCTAAGAAAAGGAAAGGATTTTACAGGTAAGCTGTTATAAAAATCCTATTTTCTTTATTGTACATCATGGGACACAGAGCACCATAGTAATCACTATGTGGGACGTCCCATAGCAATGCTATTTAAGGGGAGGGAGAGACAACCCGTAGGGCACCCCTAGACTTGAGGACCTATACTGCTGCCTGCAGTACACTGCGCTCAAAGGCGATATCCTCATGCCTTCTTACATCCACCTGATAAAACTTGGTGAATGTATGTACTGAAGACCAGGTTGCGGCCTTACAGATCTGAGCCACGAAGGCCTGGTGAAAATGGGGATGAAATATCCCGCCCTCCTTGTGTTTAGCCGATTAGTGCGCTGTCAGATAAAAAGTTGCATCCTAGTGCCTGTACAAAAAAAAAAACACAGGAATTCTACCCATTTTAACAGTGTCTCCCAGTGATAAGATAACTCCAGGCTCTCATTTCCCCCAATCTGATAGAGATAGATAGATAATGTAACGAGCCCCTACCCACATTCTAAAAATAAGCCAACTCTGTAAAGCAAAAATTGCTATGCATGACTTTTTTGAAGTAATCTGGTCCTCTAGTGGCAGATGCTGTGTGCAGAAGACAGCCGACAGTTGCTGTGAAATGCCTGGAAAGTGATGTCACCCATAGAATTACTATGGAGCATCCGTTGTTGGCTGCCTCTTCTGCACACACCTACACAGCCAGTGACAGCTCAGCATGGGACCAGACCAAGCGGCTGCAGAAAGGGTATGTATAGGGTATAGAGTATGTATAGGCTTGTGAGTAGATTTGGAGAAAGAAAGGATAGTAAAGTTTCTCTTTATGTGAAGTTGTTCTTTAAAGTGGTTGTCCTTGTTTGCTTAAGCTTTGCAACATATTAAAAAGCACCATCCACTACAACACTGCAGGTAATCAGTTCTAAAGCAAAGAGGCACAGCATGCCTTTGTAATCTGAGCAGTATGTTTATCTATGCACCTTTTGAACACATAACATTCAGCAAATGTGCTAGGGATGGATTTAAATCCCCGTGATGATCATGTACAGTATAAGGTAAAGCTATACTAGCAAAAATCAAATGGCAGCTGTATTTTTATGTTCTATATACTTAAAAACAAAACAAGAAATAAAGAAAAAAAAAATACACACGGGGAGGAAAGATACTGACCCCCCTTAGTTTAACTAAAAAGCACCCGATTCTTACCTGTTGTATCAGCTGATGACTTTGTAAAGATCAATTCACCTGTCCAATTATCTTCGCTGCTGTACTTCAAAGCATCTTCAGTTTTCTTAAGTTTTTTAACTCTGTCCAGAATTGATGCAATTTTCAGCTTCCTCTCACTTATATCTTCATCAACCATTTTGTGATCAATTCTAGACTGGACAAAGATGACATGTTACAAAAAAAAAACAAAAAAAAAACACCCACAACCGACAGATCAGGAAGGAGCCACTGTACTAACAATCCAATATTAGTACAGTGATCTTCCCTGCTGCGCTATTGTGTTCTGACAGGGGGGCGGCCCCACACCAGAACTCTCAGGTCAGCACTCTCAGCCATTGGCTGAGAGCGTTGATTGGGAGCCAATCAGCAGACCCTTTTTGGTCATGCCCATTTGACAAAAGCTGGCCAAACTACCTGCTTCTGTCGGACTGACTTCAGTACACACAGGTCGAATATGGCCGGTTTCTATTGAACCAGCCAATGCTGCCCGACATTCGGACCGTGTGTACTAGGCTTAAAGTGGAGTTCCACCCAAAAGTGGAACTTCCACTCATTGTACTGCTTCTCCCCTCCGATGCCAAATTTGGCCCCTTTCGGGGCAGGGGGTCTTTCACAGGTATGCTGTCCCCACTTCCAGGAGCCTCAGCCGCAGGTATTGACGTCACTGCTGGTCTCCCTCCTCCTACCCCAACCGCCGGGCCAGTAGGAGAGAGGAGCAGCGCATTTGCAGTAGGGTTCCCAGCATGAAGCCGTAAGGCTACACTGCTGGATTCCTCTACTCGCAATGGAGGCGGCAGCACCTGACAGCTGATGGAAACATCAGCTGTGGTGCCGACATCGTTGGACTCCAGGACAGGCAAGTGTCCTATCATTAAATGTCAGCAGCTGCACGTGCAGCTGCTGGCTGTTAATTTTTGCGGCGGTGGGCGGATCTCCGCTTTAATACTGTGATCAGTGCTAATATACACTGTACTAAGATTTCTAACTGGAAAAGGGGTTAACATTTAGAGGCAATCAAAAGTTTAACTGTGCGCCTAACAATGTTTACTGTGTGTAGTATGTGCCGTTTTCATTAAGCAAGCTGTCAGTTTTTACTCCCTGCTTTGCAGAAAAAAAAATGGCACATCACCTTTGTCTGTAGAGAGTCCCGTGTTGTTTACCTTCTGTCAATAAATCATTGGCCGGGACACGCTGATCGGCTTGTGCTGTAGCAATTGGCAGCACAACCAGCGCAGCGGACCCCTGTACCCGCCCTCTACCCGAAAGAGCCGGATCGTGTACGTGATCTGGTACAGTGGACCGGCACTGCCGCAGTATATCTACGTTTGGCGCTCACCAAGTGGGTATGCAGGTGCTGTCTGGGTTACCGTTTACATGAACACGGTGCATGGCACAATATACCCTATAGATTGCTAGGACCCAGGCGGCTCCAATAGATTACATTTGCATGGCACGCATGTAAACATTAGCGCACAGGAAATTATGCTCCATACGCATGTCCTGGGATGCAGAAAGCATGGGACCACACAATACAGTGCTGCTGTCTACACAGACAAATCAATGACAGAGTATTGTACACCTCTGGGCATGAGGCCTTATATGAATCCACCCCATAGGGACAGACAGCAAAACCCTGATAGATGTTCTAACACTATATATATATATTTTACACACTTTTATGTCTGCGTTTCAGATTGAGGTGCCATGTACAGGTATATGTCTTGAGAGCCATAGACATGGAGACTTGATGTAGACAGAAGTTGTGTGTGAGAGGAGAGCCTGGATGTCTTTCCACTCCTAATAAGAATAACACAGGCCGGAGTCCCCCTACTCCTCCTTTGTGTATGTGGAGCTGAGCTGTCCTGTAACGTCAATGATGACAGTTCCCACGCCCTCTGTTTCAGGAGCACCCCGGCTTCATCACACACCTGACAGTCCCGGCCGCCGTTCCTGCTCTCTTCCCGCCAGGCGCCACCGGTAACGGACTACACTCCTCTCTTCTCCGGTACACACACTTCCCACCCCAGCCCCGTAACAACACGAGAAGCTGCAAGTTTGAAATGTGCACATCCGCAATGCCGAGTCTTGATTGGCTCTTGAAGAAAGGCGGAAAAGGAATTGCCTCGAAGTCTCCTGATTCATCCGCCGCCATTTTACTTCTGGGCAACGCATTTTTTTGTAATCATTCACTTGTTATTATTCTCAATAGCGAATTATCTAAACATTTATTTTCACACTTATCTCGGCATTATGATAACGTTGTAAAACACAGAGATTACTGCATTACGGAATATGTTGACATTGTTATGCAAATATTTGTGCACAGATCTTCTCTGAAAGTAAAACACATTTACAGGGAACAGTATAAGAATTGCATATGCAATTTTATATGTTCCCTCCGGGCACTCTCCAATTTTTTTGGATTCAAAACATCTTCTGACGCAGAAGCTGCTGTATGCTATAGATCAAGTTTCCATAAAGAAGCAAACGCAGAGATGTCTTCTTCAGCTTGGTGCATGTGCACTGCAACCCCATAGGCTGGAATTGGTTTCTGCTTCTCCTGCCACTTTACAGGTTGACAGGATTAAATTACAGTCTATGGGGTCAAGTTATAACTAGGGTTGCCACCAGACCCTTACGACCTGTGCGATACACACTCCTAACCTCTGCACTTTCTGCGCAATACACCCCTTACTCCTGCTTTCTGTGCATTACACACTCCTGGTCCCTGCTCTCCCAAACCGCTTCTTTCTGTGAGTCATGCACTCCTGACCCCTGTACTCTGTGAGTTATGCATTCCTGACTGTGAGATATGCACTCCTGACCCCTGTACTCTGTGAGTTATGCACTCCTGACCCCTGTACTCTGTGAGTTATGCACTCCTGACCCCTGTACTCTGTGAGTTATGCACTCCTGACTCCTGTACTCTGTGAGTTATGCACTCCTGACCCCTGTGCTATGTGAGTTATGCATTCCTGACCCCTGTACTCTGTGAGTTATGCATTCCTGACCCCTGTACTCTGTGAGTTATGCATTCCTGACCCCTGTGCTATGTGAGTTATGCATTCCTGACCCATGTTCCCTGTGAGTTATGCACTCCTCTCCCTTGTACTCTGTGAGTTATGCATTCCTGACCCCTGTACCCTGTGAGTTATGCACTCCTGACCCCTGTACTCTGTGAGTTATATATTCCTGACCCCTGTACTCTGTGAGTTATGCACTCCTCTCCCCTGTACTCTGTGAGTTATGCATTCCTGACCCCTGTACTCTGTGAGTTATGCACTCCTGACCCCTGTACTCTGTGAGTTATGTACTCCTGTACTCTGTGAGTTATGCACTCCTGACCCCTGTACTCTGTGAGTTATGCATTCCTGACCCCTGTGCTCTGTGAGTTATGCATTCCTGACCCGTGTTCCCTGTGAGTTATGCATTCCTGACCCCTGTGCTCTGTGAGTTATGCATTCCTGACCCATGTTCCCTGTGAGATATGCACTCCTGACCCCTGTACCCTGTGAGTTATGCACTCCTGACTCCTGTACTCTGTGAGTTATGCATTCCTGACTGTGAGTTATGCACTCCTGACCCCTGTACTCTGTGAGTTATGCATTCCTGACCCCTGTACTCTGTGAGTTATGCACTCCTCTCCCCTGTACTCTGTGAGTTATGCATTCCTGACCCCTGTACCCTGTGAGTTATGCACTCCTGACCCCTGTACTCTGTGAGTTATGCACCCCCGACCCCTGTACTCTGTGAGTTATGCACTCCTGACCCCTGTACTCTGTGAGTTATGCACTCCTGACCCCTGTACTCTGTGAGTTATGCACTCCTGACTCCTGTACTCTGTGAGTTATGGATTCCTGACTGTGAGTTATGCACTCCTGACCCCTGTACTCTGTGAGTTATGCACTCCTCTCCCTTGTACTCTGTGAGTTATGCATTCCTGACCCCTGTACCCTGTGAGTTATGCACTCCTGACCCCTGTACTCTGTGAGTTATATATTCCTGACCCCTGTACTCTGTGAGTTATGCACTCCTCTCCCCTGTACTCTGTGAGTTATGCATTCCTGACCCCTGTACTCTGTGAGTTATGCACTCCTGACCCCTGTACTCTGTGAGTTATGTACTCCTGTACTCTGTGAGTTATGCACTCCTGACCCCTGTACTCTGTGAGTTATGCATTCCTGACCCCTGTGCTCTGTGAGTTATGCATTCCTGACCCGTGTTCCCTGTGAGTTATGCATTCCTGACCCCTGTGCTCTGTGAGTTATGCATTCCTGACCCATGTTCCCTGTGAGTTATGCACTCCTGACCCCTGTACCCTGTGAGTTATGCATTCCTGACTGTGAGTTATGCACTCCTGACCCCTGTACTCTGTGAGTTATGCATTCCTGACCCCTGTACTCTGTGAGTTATGCACTCCTCTCCCCTGTACTCTGTGAGTTATGCACCCCCGACCCCTGTACTCTGTGAGTTATGCACTCCTGACCCCTGTACTCTGTGAGTTATGCACTCCTGACCCCTGTACTCTGTGAGTTATGCACTCCTGACCCCTGTACTCTGTGAGTTATGCACTCCTGACCCCTATACCCTGTGAGTTATGCACTCCTGACCCCTGTACTCTGTGAGTTATCCACTCCTGACTCCTGTACCCTGTGAGTTATGCATTCCTGACCCCTGTACCCTGTGAGTTATGTACCCCTCATCCCTGTACCCTGTGAGTTATTGACTCCTGACTCCTGTATTCTGTGAACTCCTGACCCCTGTTTTATGTGAGTTATGCACTCCTGACCCATGTAGTCTGTGAACTCCTGACCCCTGTATTCTGTGAATTATGCACTCCTGACCCCTGCACTCTGTGCATTACACACTTCTGACCTCTTCACTCTGTGAGTTATGCACGCCTGACCGCTCTACTTTGTGTTTTTTGCACTCCTAACTTAGGGCAAACTAAAATCAAGTTTTATTTAACCATACCCTTTAAGCTGCTCTCACTGTGCAGATTGATCACACCCAATGTTTGGCAGGGTGCACAACATAATTAGCCCCTCTCTGCTCCCTGTCATTTATTTTGCCAAACAAAAGTGACAACCCTTGTAACAGGGCTCATGTGGAAAGTAGAGAAGAACATCTTAGCTCTCGTGTTTTAATAGAAACCTGATCGTTGGGTTGCCAGGCAGCATGTAGCAGCTCCTGCACAATTAGCCCCTGTTCACACTGGTGCAACTTAAATAGGCATCTTTGCATGAAGTCACATAGATTTTAACCGAGTCACATCTGACATGCGACTTTGAAATTGTGCGATTTCAAGTAAAGTCGCACTATTTCAAAGCCGCATTCAATGTGAACCTAAACTCAGGTAGATAGTTGGCATAGATGCCTACTGTCCCTGATTTCCTTCACCTAGGTTCTCTGCCCTGAAGATGCTGTGTTCCGGACTACATCCCGAGATCACAGCATCAACCTAAGGGCTCTTTCACACAAATTGGGGTTTGCTTCAATCAGCAAGGGATGGGTGAGCAGATTGTCTCCCTGCTGAATTGGAGCTGAAAAGGACAGACACCATTTTTTTTTTTTTTTTCATCCGTGCCCGTTGAGTATGTGTCCAGCAGACATGGACGTCCTGATGTAAACGGAATCCAGCGATTTACATTAGGCTACCCCCGATCCCTCACATTTAGCTCAAGAAAAACTGAAAAGCTTGCAGTCCATTTCTTCTTTTTTTTTTCCCCAGAACTGGACAGACTCAGTAAAACTGACAGGTAGACCTGATCAGAAAGCCAGTGTGAAAAGGCCCCTATATGAGTTCCTGAGCATACAGTACCTAGTGTAGCCAGGTGCTCATTGGCTAGAGTGCTCAGGTTCTCCAATTCCTCCTTCTCACTGCTGTGTGCAGAGCGACACGGCTGCGGGCTGTGTCTGCTTGCCCACTCCTCCTCCTGGTAGTGGCAGCGATACACAGGGGAGGAGAACAAGGAGTGCAGCTCAAACAAACTGCAACTGCCCCAACCTATAACTGGCCTTAACACCAAGGAGCACATGAAAGAGCGATGCATGGCAAACAAAAACAAAGAAAAATTCCCAGCTCAACTTACCAGCCATCCTGCAAACAACTGAATTGTCCTGGCCAATAGTTCATGTTAAAAACAAGGGTTTAGTTAGCACACATTTGCAAATACCTGTACATGCGTAAGCTGCAAAGGTCACAAAAAGGCACCCCAGTATTATCTGCAGTCCTAGCTCTATACATTAGAGTACAGCTGCCCTTCCCCCCCTCCCTAAATTACACCACAGCTGCAGGGGGTGCTGGGAACTGCTGTCAGGAAGATGATTTGGGGCTTCAAACTACAGGAGCCACAAGGATGCCTTGATAAGGGATTAAAGCAGTGGAGGTATCCCAGATTTTGAGCTAGAGGTCTGGGCAGAGTAGTACTGGGACCCAGAGTGTGCAGACCCTTGGTTTGTGGAGTCTGTGCCTAGCATCAGGAAGACTGACCCTGTGTACAGAGCAGAGTACAAGGATTGAGCCACTGAAGGGTCTTTTGGTTGTGCAGGAGCAGGACCAGAGCAGTGCAGATCCATAGGTGGAATGCCTACACTTGAGTGCTTTGATTGAGCCTTCGGATGATCGGAGTCCCCCCAAGAAAATCCAGATATGAGCTGATCATTGGATAGCGGGACCATTGTTGCTGTATTGTTGGAACTGGTGAAAGGGCATTGCTGCCATTATTCTACCACTGCTAGCAGAGACTGAGAATATAGAGACTAGCCATTTAACTAGCAAACCTACCAACTGCATTCTGTACCTGTACGTATGAGCACCACAGAAAGGACTGGGTCCCAACGTTAGCTGGCAGAAGAGTTAGGACAAAGGACTTTGCTCTCAGATAGCTGTTCCATAAGAATTTTTCTTGTCGTCCAGAGTTAAATGTATCTCTTTAGGGAGGTCTGGGTCTTAATGTAGCAATTCGTACAGAGTGCACTCTAAGCAGTATAGCCTACTGTTCACAGGAAAGTTATTACAGTGTTGATCACCATAGTCGTTACTGTTATTTATGCCATTGTGCGTTGCTGATTTATAGATTATCAGGTATAGAACTCAATTCTAACCAGCTATAACTTAGTGATTTTTGCAGAAAAAATGTGCATTTATTATTTTTTTCTGCAGGACCCTGGAAAGCATTGCACCTGTGATCAGTGGATAAGAGGAACAACGTCTGGCTTCTGCAGACAAGTCCTACAGCTTTCAGGCTGAACCTCCAAACGGGCTGTCTTTTATATTGCAGGGCTTATGAATAAACTTCAAGGGGAGTCTGGCAGCCATGTTGTTTTTGAATTGTGACAGCCGGAGCAGGGAGAAAATCCCCAGCCTACTATCCCACTGAGGGGTGGATTGGGGAGAGAGGTGGCAGTAGCTGGAACAAGTTACATGTTCCATCCTAAATACAGATGTAACATGAAACATGTTCCAGAAGGTGAACTTATCCTTTAAGTGATACCCTTTATTGGGTAATGTAAAGCAGAAATTTGAGTAAAAAATGTTTTCTGGGATATGGGTTCAGTAACATTACTTACCTATAATGAAATGTATCCTGCTTCCTGCTGCTTGCTCCTTAGTGTAGAAATGTTCGCTGTAGTGATGACAGGTCTTCGTGCTGATGTTTTGGCTCTCCAGGGTTAACCTTCTCAGGCTCTAACATTGCAGCACATTGAAGAAGTCCCAACAACTGGCTAGCTCTATCTGTCCTTTCCACAATTCAGAAAAGTCCTTATATTGTTTTCCCATAATGCAACATGTTCTGTGAATAGGGGAGAGGTGGATGAATGATAGGATCCCCTCCTTCATTCACAGATCATGGTGTCACTACAAAGAAAAATGCTACTGTGTCAGTGGGAGGAAAAAATGCTGCTGCTTTAGTGGTGTTAGTGTAAGGATGACTCCCCTCTGGCATCTTTGTCAGTGTGAACAAGGAGGGGAGCTCTTAGTTTGGGGGGAGGGGGGCTGAAGGGCTCTGAGTGAGTCAGAATGGCTATGGGGCTTTGAGGGGAGAGGAGAGCTCTGGGGCTTGTTGTTCCCTCTACCCTCTGTGTCAATGATGGCGAACCTTGGCACCCCAGATATTTTGGAACTACATTTCCCATGATGCTCATGCACTCTGCAGTGTAGTTGAGCATCATGGGAAATGTAGTTTCAAAATATCTGGGGTGCCAAGGTTCGCCATCACTGATCTGTGTACTTACAGGTAAACCTCCCTCTCAGTGTGGCTCCTGCCCAGGAATGAAAGCAACTTCCCTTACCATATCTAGTCATAGTGATATGTCACCATTATTCATCTTTTAGAGGTACTGCAGGTGAGTAGTTGTTGACTTTTATATGTTCTTACTGGGTTATTTTAATATTCACGTATCTCTACATTTAGATTCATGGGTAAGTACTGTATATAAGATCACAAATGATGCAAACATATAGAATGTGCTTGGAAAAGGGATATAAATATATATCTCAATCACACATATATTTTTCCATACACTTATCTTTTTTTTTTTGGTGAGGAATTTGTTCCAGTTCCAATTTCCTTTGCAAAGTCATCCTCCGTTTTTATTTCCTTCATGAATATTTTGGTGTTTTATATCATTCTTGTACATATAACATATTTTGTGATGTTCATTTACTCATATTGTTTTAATATTACATTTATATATTTTATTGTATATATAAAATTGTGGTTATTTTATCCTTTATTTTATATATTGTTTGTTTATTTTACTTTTTTTGACTGTTCTGATTTTGATGTACATAGGTTGTTACTTCCCACTTTTTTTTGTTTACTTACCATGTTTAGATTTATTTTTGACTATGTTATCATTTTTAGATGAGCAGCTTTTATGTTTTTCAACCAGTTAGCAGACAAATGCTTAATCCCCAGGCTCTGGCTAGTGTACATAATTTCCAGGTCCTATATAGGCTTCTCTTACAGTCACTCCACTTGTGTTTGGCAATTTAGAGGGGACCATATAAAAGTCCACCAAGCACCCCTCGCTTCTCCCGATGAAGCTGCTTGGACAGGGAAATGTATATAGCCTCTGGTCACCAGTCCCCATGATAATGTTCATCATTTTGCATTGACCCAGGAAATACCACCTCCTTGTTTACTTACAGGTTTGTCACACACACAGCAATGGGGTTTGGTTTCAGGGGTCAGGTTTACTAGATGTACACTATATTACCAAATGTATTGGGACACCTGCCTTTACACGCACATGAACTTTAATGGCATCCCAGTCATGGTCTGTAGGGTTCAATATTGAGTTGGCCCACCCTATGCAGCTATAACAGCTTCAACTCTTCTGGGAAGGCTGTCCACAAGGTTTAGGAGTGTGTCTATGGAAGTGTTTGGCCATTCTTCCAGAAGCGCATTTGTGAGGTTAGGCACTGATGTGGATGAGATACCTTAAGAGTCCCCTTCACTGGAACTAAGGGGCCAGGCCCAACCCCTGAAAAACAACCCCAAACCATAATCCCCCCTCCACCAAATGATTTGGACCAGTGCACAAAGCAAGGCCCATAAAGACTTAGATGAGCGAGTTTGGGGTGGGGGAACTAACCTCAGCCCAATAGAACACCTTTGGGATGAATTTGAGTGGAGACTACGAGCCAGCTCGTCCACATCAGTGCCTGACCTCACAAATGCACTTCTGGAAGAATGGTCAAACATTCCCATGGACACACTCCTAAACCTTGTGGACAGCCTTCCCAGAAGGGTTGAAGCTGTTATAGCTGCAAAGGGTGGGTCAACTCAATATTGAACCCTATGGATTAAGACTGGGATGCCATTAAAGTTAATGTAAAGGCAGGCGTCACAATACTTTTGGTAATATAGAATTGGATTTGCAAACTGATTGTCGGGTGTCATTAACTTAACATACACTCTGCAATCGCTTCGCATAAACGGTGCTCTCAACAGAATTGTCAATCCAACAAATGCATAGTTGCCAACAGTCCTGATTTGCCTGGGACATTTGCGGAATTCAGACCCATGTCCCGGTCTGAGCCTGTCCTGGGCAGAAACCTGGAAAATAGGCTTTGTCCCTGGCAGGGGCAGACTGGGCCAGGGGGTCTGATCCTCCATAAAAAAGCCTATGCGGTGTGAGCATTGTTGGCAAAAAGGTGTCCCCCCGGGCTACCCACATAGTAAGCTGGGTGGGCTGGGAATCGGGACTGGGTGTCAGGAAAGGTTTCACTTGCTGGTGGCACTGCCAGTTTTTTGGGCCGCAGTACTGATGTCCACCAGCGGGTGTCTCCTAGCAATCTGGAGCCGACATCATCTCCTGCAATCAGGCGTCACCTGAGACTGATTGCAGGAGAAGTGTATTTATACCCGGCAAGCACTCACACACTTGCCTTGGTATTGTCCTTGAGCCCTGACATATACCTGTGATCCTGTGATCCTGAACCTGTATTGGAACAGGTTCCTGTCCCTCCTGTGATCCTGTACCCCTGCAGCCTGATCCCTTCCACCTTCTCCCTGTCCTGTCTTGCTCCTTGCCCCCATCTGCTGATCTCCCTTATATGGCCCTGGCCTGGCTACAATTACGATTCTGGTATTCCCTGTCTGCTGTATACACTAGTTTAGATTGTTGTTCTTTGTGGGTCACTGGTTGTTGATTTGTTTTACACTGTTTGGTATTGGAGGTGCGTTTATATATGTGTTCACTTATCTTAATAAACTACATTACTTTTTCACCTTACATACGTTTTGGTTCACTCTGTTGCAGGCCACACAGTTCTGGTCACACCTGTTTATGACACTGGGTTACATAGTTACATAGTTAGATAATAGGTGAGGTTGAAAAAAGACACAAGTCCATCAAGTCCAACCTATGTGTGTGATTATATGTTGTGGTCGTTCAGGTGCTTATCTAATAGTTTTTTCAAACTATTGATGCTCCCCGCTGAATCCACCACCTGTTGAAGGGAATTCCACATCTCTGCCGCTCTTACAGTAAAGAACCCTCTATGCAGTCTAAGGTTAAACCTCTTTTCTTCTAATCTTAATGAGTGGCCACATGTCTTATTAAACTCTCTTCCACGGAAAAGTTTTATTCCTATTGTGGGCAGGCCTGGATTTACTCCCTTTGCCACCCCAAGGCTGGGCCCTTCAATGCCGCCCCCCCCCCCCCCCCCCCCCACACACACACACACCACCAGAAAGAGCCCTCAGACATAATATGGTCAAAGACTGCAGACATGATACAAGAGATGGTCAGAGACTGCAATCATAGTACAGGAGTATGAACAGCGATCTGTCATCTCCCCTAGACAGTCCCCTCCCCCTTCAGTTAGAACACAGAGAGGGAACACAGTTAACCCCTTGATTGCCCCCAAGTGTTAATCCCTTCCCTGCCATTGACATTTACACAGTAATCAGTGCATTTTTATAGCACTGATCGCTGTATAATTGTCAATGGTCCCAAAAAATGTGTCAAAAGTGTTCAATGTGTCCACCATAATGTTGCAGTCCCAATAAAAATCGCAGATCACCGCCATTACTAGTAAAAAAAAAAAATAATAATAAAAATGCAATAAATCTATCCTCTATTTTGTAGACGCTATAAACTTTTGCGCAAACCAATCAATATACGCTTATTGTGATTTTTATTACCAAAAATATGTAGAAGAAAAAATTGTTTTTTTTTTTTTTAAAAATGGGGTTATTTATTATAGCAAAAAGTACAAAATATTGTGTTTTTTCAAAATTGTCGCTCTTTTTTTGTTTATAGTGCAGAAAAAAACCACAGAGGCGATCAAATACCACCAAAAGAAAGCTCTATTTGTGGTGGGAAAAGGACGTCAATTTTGTTTGGGTGCAATGTCGCATGACTGTGCAATTGTCAGTTAAAGCGACGCAGTGCCGTATTGCAAAAAATGGCCTGGTCATTCAGCAGCCAAATCTTCAGGGGCTGAAGTGGTTAATAAAAAGTTTGTAAACAAAAGACAATTAAAAAAATAAATAAAAAAAAAAATTTTTTTTTTTTTAATTTTTGGTATTTTCTCATATATATATATATATATATATATATATTCAAAAAAATGATATAAATGTAATTTGTGTACAGTGTCGCATGACCACACAATTGCCACTTAAAGCGGCACAGTGCTGAATAGCAAAAAATACCCTGGTCATGAAGGGGGGTAAAACCTTCTGGAAGACAAGTGGTTAAATAGAATAAGCCTTTACTAGGAATTAGGAGTGAAATGAAGGCAGCCTGGCTAAGCTGATGAACAATGTCCTCCTTCCTATGGAAGTATTGTCTTCTGAGCACTGCAGCAAACATCACATCCCACCCCCCTTCTCTATACCCCTCCATGATGAGCCCATAGCCCCTTCATTAACATACCAGACACGCCCACACACCAACCATTGGCTGCTGTAGTGACTGGGAGGTTGAGCACCGAATGCGGCTGTAACCTGGGTAACCGCGTCACGTGTGCGCGCCGAGCTGTCATTTGGAGGAGAGGTGGCGCAGTTGTTCTCCGCCATCATCCTCGGTTTTTTTTGTTGTCACCCGGCTGTCCAGTCACGCCATGCCAGGATCTGCCCTCGTGGTATAGATAGGATTAGTGGGTAGAGCTGGTCGCTGTACTGCTGGATAGAGGAGGCAGGATGCTGAGCACGGTGTCCGAGCTGATCAATGACACGCTGCGGCTGTACACTTGGAGCCTGAGCATCGCAGGTAAGAATGTACATGGGGGCCTGAGAGCTCATCTGTTCTTCATCCTTCCCTCCGATCTCCTGTGCCCATCCCTTATCTGTACAGGCTTCCATGTCACCTCTGTGTATACCACCACTGCCCATCACTGGGCTCTGATACCTGATCTTCACTCACCACTCCTTTGTCATCCCCGGGTACACAGCGCTCCTTTTTTCTTTTGTTAGAAATGAAGATGGTATCAGATGTCAGAAATACAGGATTATGCATTGAATAGTATGGATGGAATATTCTAGACATGCCAACTCTAAGCTGTAGGACATTTGGTCCTCCTGGGCTCCTCATTTCTTCATGGTAGGCCTTCATGCTGCATTCCCAGGGGAATTGTGATTGTTCTGTCCCGGGGGGCCTTCAAGTGGGGGCACAGCAATCACCAATTCTACTTTATAGATCTATACAGCGATCAGTCTTCACTTTATGACCACCCACTCTAACTGCTCAAGGTATGGACTCCACTAGACCTCTGAAGGCACCAAGCCACCCATAGAAGATCCTTTATAGCAGCGCTCTCCAAACTGCAGGCCAGACGCAGGTCTTTCCTTGCCTTTGTCTGGCCCATGGAGCACTATACCATCTACTGACACCAACAATGGAGCACTATACCATCTACTGACACCAACAATGGAGCACTATACCATCTACTGACACCAACAATGGAGCACTATACCATCCACTGACACCAACAATGGAGCACTATACCATCCACTGACACCAACAATGGAGCACTATACCATCCACTGACACCAACAATGGAGCACTATACCATCCACTGACACCAACAATGGAGCACTATACCATCCACTGACACCAACAATGGAGCACTATACCATCCACTGACACCAACAATGGAGCACTATACCATCCACTGACATCAACAATGGGGCACTATTCCATCCACTGACACCAACAATGGAGCACTATACCATCTACTGACACCAACAATGGAGCACTATACCATCCACTGACACCAACAATGGAGCACTATACCATCCACTGACACCAACAATGGAGCACTATACCATCCACTGACACCAACAATGGAGCACTATACCATCCACTGACACCAACAATGGAGCACTATACCATCCACTGACACCAACAATGGAGCACTATACCATCCACTGACACCAACAATGGAGCACTATACCATCCACTGACACCAACAATGGAGCACTATACCATCCACTGACACCAACAATGGAGCACTATACCATCCACTGACATCAACAATGGGGCACTATTCCATCCACTGACACCAACAATGGAGCGCTATTCCATCCACTGGTACCAACAATGGGGCGCTGTTCCTCCCACTGGTACCAACAATGGGGCGCTGTTCCTCCCACTGGTACCAACAATGGGGCGCTGTTCCTCCCACTAGTACCAACAATGGGGCGCTGTTCCTCCCACTGGTACCAACAATGGGGCGCTGTTCCTCCCACTGGTACCAACAATGGGGCGCTGTTCCTCCCACTGGTACCAACAATGGGGCGCTGTTCCTCCCACTGGTACCAACAATGGGGCGCTGTTCCTCCCACTGGTACCAACAATGGGGCGCTGTTCCTCCCACTGGTACCAACAATGGGGCGCTGTTCCTCCCACTGGTACCAACAATGGGGCGCTGTTCCTCCCACTGGTACCAACAATGGGGTGCTGTTCCTCCCACTGGTACCAACAATGGGGCGTTCCTCCCACTGACACCAACAATGGGGCGCCATTCCTCCCACTGATATAAACGATGGAACACTGTTCGTCCCACTATTACCAGTGATAGGGCATTATTTCTCCTACTGACTACTGTCATTTTTTAATGTCAATATCTTGTTCCCACTGTAGCTGGGGCATTTTCTACTCCCACTGGCCACAGTCCAGCCCCCCTAAAGTCTAAAGCACACTACACAAGCCCTCGGTTTAGACAGTTTGGAGACCCCTGCTTTAAAGTCATATTGAAGATATAGTTCTTTAAATAACAAACATGTTTTGCACAGAGCAGCCCCTCCGTCTCTTCTGGAATCCTTCACCGGCGCTCCTGGCTCCTCCTCTTCTCCGACTGCTCCCATAGCAAGTTGATTGCTATGGGGGCACTTGTGCTTGCTTGCTACCAAGTGTCCGTAAGGGCTCATTTTACACTTGCTTCAAAATGTGGCATTGGACACATTTTTTTTAAAGTGGGCAATCGATCAGGTCCACCTGTCTGTTTTTCAGGTGGACCTGATTCTTCTGTAGAGCGGCGGCTTTCCTTCGGATTGCCCCATAGATGAGAGCAAGTTGTGTCTGTGTCCGCTCTGCATAACAGAGCAGACACCGACCTGTCAACCACCTGCTCAACGGGGTTTAGCAGAGAGATCCACCGTTGAGCAAGAGGATCCTGCTTCACGGAGGTGCCCATGTGAAAGGGCTCGAAAGCATCAGTTACTACCCCATGTTGCTTTCTTGGCGCTTCAAAGGGTCTCCAAAGCCTCCATAGAAGTCTATGTCAACGCTCGCTTACAGCACCTGGCGCTTTTGAGGGGCCTTATTCAGCTTTAGCTTCACTTTGTTTTGAAGATATGGCAGGTATGAGATATCCCAGGATGCACTGGGAAACCAACAAGAGAACCAGAAATACTTCATCAGCAGTCACTTCCAGTTCACGTGTCTCTATTCTGGAAGTGTCTGGTGTAGATGTCACATCTGGTGTGGAGCAGCAGGAAGGTGAGCGGGGTCCGGACTGGAGCGGAGCAACTAGCAGATGGCACACGTGGTGTGCAAAGTGGGAACGCTACAGCGGAAGGTGACGGGGAATGGCGAGTGAGAACTTTTCGGCAGGGGACCACAGCAGGAGAAACTAGCAGATGTCACACATGGTGCACAGAATTGGAGATATATTTTGGGAGGTGAGCAGGGAATGGAGAGAGAGGAGGAACAGAAAACCAGAGGATCAGCAGAGCTGGGGGCTACTACTGAGTAAGGGATCAGCAGAAGGGGGGTCACTACTGAGTGGGGGATCAGCAGAGCTGAGGGTTACTACTGGGCGGGGGATCAGCAAAGCTGGGGGTTACTACTGAGCGGGGGATCAGCAGAGCTGGGGGCTACTACTGAGCGGGGGATCAGCAGAGCTGGGGGCTACTACTGAGCGGGGGATCAGCAGAGCTGGGGGCTACTACTGAGCGGGGGATCAGCAGAGCTGGGGGCTACTACTGAGCGGGGGATCAGCAGAGCTGGGGGCTACTACTGAGCGGGGGATCAGCAGAGCTGGGGGCTACTACTGAGCGGGGGATCAGCAGAGCTGGGGGCTACTACTGAGCGGGGGATCAGCAGAGCTGGGGGTTACTACTGAGCGGGGGATCAGCAGAGCTGGGGGTTACTACTGAGCGGGGGATCAGCAGAGCTGGGGGCTACTACTGAGCGGGGGATCAGCAGAGCTGGGGGCTACTACTGAGCGGGGGATCAGCAGAGCTGGGGGCTACTACTGAGCGGGGGATCAGCAGAGCTGGGGGCTACTACTGAGCGGGGGATCAGCAGAGCTGGGGGCTACTACTGAGCGGGGGATCAGCAGAGCTGGGGGCTACTACTGAGCGGGGGATCAGCAGAGCTGGGGGCTACTACTGAGCGGGGGATCAGCAGAGCTGGGGGCTACTACTGAGCGGGGGATCAGCAGAGCTGGGGGTTACTACTGAGCGGGGGATCAGCAGAGCTGGGGGTTACTACTGAGCGGGGGATCAGCAGAGCTGGGGGTTACTACTGAGCGGGGGATCAGCAGAGCTGGGGGTTACTACTGAGCGGGGGATCAGCAGAGCTGGGGGTTACTACTGAGCGGGGGATCAGCAGAGCTGGGGGTTACTACTGAGCGGGGGATCAGCAGAGCTGGGGGTTACTACTGAGCGGGGGATCAGCAGAGCTGAGGGCTACTACTGACATAGGGGTTACTACTGAGCGGGGGATCAGCAGAGCTGGGGGTTACTACTGAGCGGGGATCAGCTAAGCTGGGGGTTACTACTAAGCGGGGGATCAGCAGAGCTGGGGGTTACTACTGAGCGGGGGATCAGCAGAGCTGGGGGTTATTACTAAGTGGGGCATCAGCAAAGCTTGGAGTACTACTGAGCAGGGGATCTGCTAAAGAGGGTACTAATAAGTTGGGGATCTGTTGAACAGGGGTACTAATGAGCTGGGGTTCTACTGGACCCCTTTTAAAACAACCCCTTTTAAAACAACTAGAAAAGGAACATTAAAGCTTCATTAAAGTTTCAAAACACATCATAAAAGCATGTTGAAGCAGTAGGTGTTTTAATATATGTTAAAGTTGAAGCAAGTGTAAACAAGCCCTAAGACACACAGAACAGTGCTCTGCCCTGCCCCCTGCTCCCTCCTAAATAGCTGTGGTTGACAGCAGCGGGAGTCCTCTCAGCCAATGAGGAGGCAGAGACCTGGGAGGGCAGCTGCTCTTGTGCACATCGCTGGATCGCGATTGGGCTCCGGTAAGTATTGTGGGGAGATGCATACTGAAGGTTTTTAGCCTTCATACATAGGCTTAGTGCTTTCAGAGGTTTAGTGGAGTCCATACCTTGACTAGTTACAGTGGGTGGTCATAATGTTAAGGCTGATTGGTGTGTATACAGTCAGGTCCATAAATATTGGGACATCGACACAATTCTAATCTTTTTGGCTCTATACACAACCACAATGGATTTTAAATGAAACAAACAAGATGTGCTTTAACTGCAGACTTTCAGCTTTAATTTTAGGGTATTTACATCCAAATCAGGTGAACGGTGTAGGAATTACAACAGTTTGTATATGTTAGTCCCACTTTTTAAGGGACCAAAAGTAATGGGACAATTGGCTGCTCAGCTGTTCCATGGCCAGGTGTGTGTTATT